>NW_016803512.1:648724-685576 GCF_001698545.2 Rhinopithecus bieti
CCCAGCCCTCCAGCTTCTGGGATTCAAGTCAGGGAGGCCTTGGGAGTAGCCTGCAGTCCTGGGGACAGAAGAGGGTGCCCCTGAATGTTCTGCGGATCTGCCCAGGTTGGTGCCTTGATTGCTCCTTCCTGTCACCCAGGACCCCCCGGGAGAGGCCACCCCAGACTGCGCCTGCCCAGGGCTCCCTGTACGCCCCACGTCCCCACAGCGCTCAGGCGAGGAGAGGTCACTTCGGACTACGCCTGCCCAGGGCTCCCCACACGTCCCATGTCCCCACAGCGCTCAGGCACTGAGATGCTCTGCCGTCTGCTGTGCGGGCCTGTGGACGGCCCTCCTCCCCCACCAGGTTGCAGCTCCCAGTGGGCAGGGATCTAGGTGTGCCTTGCTCATACCACAAGACAGAAACACACAGTGAAGAAAGACAAAGAACTGGTCTTGTCGTCTTTGGGGGCTCAGCACCCCCAGCCCCAAGCTGGAGGATCAGGAGGCACCTACAAGCCTTTCTGAAGCCCCCACATAGGCTGCCTTGCAGGGTACAGCATGGTCTAAAGAGCCCCAGAGGGCTCCCCTGGTCATTAAATATCTCAGGATTCCCAGGAACAAGGAGAGGTCCAAGCCCACAGAAGTGTCTGATTGGCGTCTCTGGGTTGCCCACTGGTGCTAGAATCCCAGCTAGGGTGAGGGATGGTGGTGCAGAGCCTGGCCACGCAACGTGTGGCCTGGAGCAGCCTGGGGGCCCTGGGAGCTTCTTGGAGATGCTGAATCCAGGCCCCACTCAGACCAGCTGAACAAAAACCTGCATTTTGGCAAGTTCCCAGGTGGTTTGACGACATTAAAGTCTGGGACACACCACTCTAGACCTTCCCACAGTCCGTCAAAGGTGGGCACAGAGGCCCTACTGCCCTGCCCTGGGGAAGCAGCAGCAACAGGACCTTAGTCCTCCCCCCGGGGACAGTGAAAAGGCTATACCCCAGACCATGGCCAAACTGCAGGGGTCAGGGAGGCACCGCCCGGGACAGCAGCTCAGCAGCGCGCCCACCCCCACTGCCCCTGCCGGCCCCAACCCACTTGCCGGCTGGGTCCTCTGGACCTCCGCCCCCTTCCACCCCAGGCTGGAGCCAAAGACCACCCTCTCCACTCCCCACCCCCCACACCCCAACCCATCGAATTCAGAGCCCCTTGGCTCCTGTCTCAGCAACAACAGGAAACCATTTTTCCAGACCACATGATATAAAAGGGGAGAATGCGTATGTTCAGCAGATGTTGACTCTGAGGCCGAGCCTCCCCCACCCTCTGAACAGGAAGGACCTATCCCCATCCTTCTCCCCCAGGGCCTGGTGCTCCTGGCCCAGGTGGAGCTGCCTCTGGCTGGCCACTCCTCTGGAAGGGCCTCGTCCAGCTCTGTCCCGTGCAGGCTCATGCCCCTCCACTCTGCTCTCTCTAGCCCACGGGCAGGCACCGCCTGGCTCAGAGGCAGAGCAATGGGCCAGGGTCAGACACTGGTGAGCAGCATGTCAAGAATTACAGGAACGCCCACCTACCAGCAAAGACACATGACAACAAAGCACCTGAACAGTGGACATGGGCAGGGACTCTCCTGCTTGACCAAGCTTTAGTTCGGCTCCTGAACCTTCTCCTTCGCCCACTTCCTCGTAAGACCCAGTTTATCAAGAACTCTGCTAAGTCACGAATGCCTCATCTCTCCATATCTGATCACCCTTGATATCCCCTCAGCTTCCTCATCCCCACCACCCCTCTGGTGATGTCTGGTCACCCTAGCCTGTCTTCAGCTGGATCGTGTAAGGTGAGTTTAGCTACAATCCCTGACCCCTGATGTTGCTCTTAGTAATTCCCCATCCCCTGGTCCCCACCCTGCCCCTTGGCTATCCACCCCCACTCGCCCGTGCTGTATTCGGAGTTGAGCCCAGTTTCTTTCTGCCACGGCAAGAGCCCACTCTAGCGGTTCCTGTCTCTATCTCCATGGTCCTGAATGACATCTGCCTCACCACGCGTTAATAAGTATCGTTGAATCATTTTTCATTTAACAACACTCTGCCCTGCTGAAGGGAAGGTGGAAAGGACAGAAGTGGGGAGGGGAGGGAAGGGGCATGAGAACCCTGTGACACTGAGGGCGTACTGTAGACCCTCTGCCCTAGGCTGACGTTAGAAGCCGCAGATGTGCAAACATAACAGTCAAACGACCAGGGGAGTGGTCAGCTGAAAAACGGGTTCCAATCCCTGGAACCCGTAGATGTTACCTTTCATGGCAAAAAAGAACTCTGCAGACGTGGTGAAGCCAAGGACCCTGAGATGGAACGACTGCTGGATTTTCCGGGTGGGCCCTGTGATAGACGGAATGTTTATATTCCCCCCCGATTCCGATGCTGAGAGCTACTCCCCCAAGGTGATGTCGTAGGAAGTGGGGCCTTTGGGAGGTGATTATGTCATGAGATCCCATCCACATGAATGGGATTTGTGCCCTTACCAGAGGGACCCCAGGGAGCTCCTTTCCACCATGTGAGGATGCAACAAGGTGCCTTCCTGAACCAGGGAGCAGACCCTCACCATTACTCAGCCATATGGGCAGCTTCCAGAACCGTCAGAAATAAGCTTCTGACGCTTTTAAGCTGTTTCGTTTATGGTATTTGGCTATAGCAGCCTGCATAGACTAAGACAGGCCCTAAATGCAATCACACTTCTCTTTATCAGAGGAAGGCAGAGCAAGATGAGAGGAGAAGGCCACGTACGGGCAGAGCAGAGGAAGACGGAGGATGTAGGCCTTGAAGCCTGGAGCGAAGGGGCCACAAGCCAAGCACCGCTGGCCGCCACCAGAACCTGGAAGAAGCCAGGAAGCCTCCTCCCCTAGAGCCTCCTGAGGAAGCTCGGCCCTGCTGCCACCTGGGGTTTGGCCTGTTGAAACTGATTCCAGCCTCCAGAACTGTGAGAGGATACATTTCTATTGTTTCAAACCGGCAAGCTTGTAGTAATTTGTAGGCAGCCTCAGAAACCAATATAATGAGGAACTCTGATCTGGACTAAAAGTGGTGACAGAATTATTGTAGAAGAATGGGACTGGGCGGGGCAGCAGGGTTATCAGTGAGCTAAACCCTCATCTTCCAGGACAGGAAGTCAGTGGAAACCATCGAAACCCGATACATCAAGAAACAGCAGTAGGATAGCATTTCAGGACTTCATGGCAACACCAGAACCAGCCAGCAGCCTAAAGCCTTGCAGAGGCTCCTCCTCGGGAGTGGCCTGTGAAGAGGGGACATGCACACATTCACACTCATACACTCGCTCACACGGAGACAGAGGAGGGCCTGGCCGGAGCAGGGGGGTCAGCTCCAGGACCAGGAGTTCCCAGCCAGAACCTGATGGGTGGGGCGGGGGGGGGTCCTCGCACGCCCCATACCCCTGCCTATGCCCAGACCTCCAGCTTCAGGCTCTGCATCCACTCGGAGGCTTCGGATTGGGTGCAGCCTGGGAGCACACAGATGAGCCAGGGCCAGGGCCAGGACTGGCATTTCCCGGGCTTCTGGTCCCTTCCTGCCCCTCCCACCAGGTCGGCCCTGTCCTTGTCTTGCTCAGCTCAGGGGAAGCACCTCTCGCCAGCCATCTGGGGCTTGGCTGGGTCTCAGCCTCCTGGCTGCCACGTCTCACTGGGAGCTGGGCGGCCGCCAGCTCTGAGCTAAGTGAGTGCAGAGGAGAGTGCAGGGAGCGGCAGGGCCAGGCTCCTCCCCACCCCGTGGCGTGGCCGGAATACTCACTGCTTTTCCCTGCTTTTTGAGACAAGAGTAGTAAATCCACCGAGCTGTACTCGGAGCCCAGGAAGCAGCCCTCCCACTCGCAGCGCTCGTGCCTGCGCATGGCTCTGCAGCCCCCAGGCCGTGTCCCTCTCTCATGAGCCCACATCCTCACTGGACTGTCTCCTTTTTACAAATGAGGTAAAACAGCCTGCAGAGGCCAATGTTCTTGTCCAACAGGGTGACGGGCCAGAATTACAAGCCCCTGACTCTGGGGGGACCACTCTCTTCCGCCTAGCCCTTGTAGCCTTCCTGCACCCAGGTGGGGCTCCCATCCCACCTCCAGTGCCCCCAACCTCTACTCCAGCAGACCTCCACCTACGGACAGGAGTCTTGGGCACACACCTTTTTGTGCCAGGCCCAGCCAAGAGCTGCAAGGGATATAGGAATGTCCCTTAGCATGGCCTGGGAGCCTCAAGCCCAGGGCCTACCTAGAAGTAACTCTTTCCTGACATTAAGCAACTCCCCTCCTGGAGCCTAATCGCAGCCAGCTACGCCCCCTTCTCCCAGTTATTCAAGCCTGGAAGGAACCTGGAAGTGGTAACTGGATTCCTACTCCCACCCCCACAATCCCCAAGGCCCCACCCTGGCCTCTTCCTCCCCCCCGCCCCTGCATGGAGCAGGCCTCACTCACTCCCTCTCCTCTGTTCCTCCTGGGTCCTTGCCTCAGACCCTCCCACCTAACACAGCTTCTGTCCCAAGCCAGAGAGCTCCTCCCAAGACACGTGTCCGCATCACCATGGACAAGATTAAATACGCTGGCTTCTGGAAAGCACTGAGCCCACAGTGCTTTGGGAAGGTCATGTTGGGGTCCCAGGGCCGACTGCACTCCTGCCGGTGAAGTGGGGGTGTCTCCAAAGGGTGTTTGTTTCCCCACCATCCCCCAGGGGAGCCAGGATCCCGGGTCAGGAAACAGCTTGGGTCAGTCGTCACACACAGGGTGGGAGGGGAGCCGTCTCTGGGGACTTTCCTCCCATCTCCCTTGTCTCGCTCACAAGGAGAAGCTGGAGCAGGAAGCTGGCATGAGCCTTGCTAGGACCACCAGCCACAGTCCCCACCTCCAGAGACACGAGCTAGGATCTGAGTGGCACAGGTACTATGGTATAGAGAGGCCATGCCCAGGACCGCCCATGGCACACAAAGGAAAACGGAAACAACCATCCTTCCAGAAATAAAGAACAGCCCCAGACAGCTGCAGGAACGGGCCGCCCCCGGGAGCTGCTTAGCACAGGTGCCACTGGAAAGAGGGCTTGGTGGCTGCACCGAATAGCAGGACGGAGGAGCTGAACAGCCACCGCCACCGCAGAGCTGGGGATCTGGCCAGAGCTCTCACTGTATGCTAGGAAAGGAGCAAGAGAGAGAGGGCAGCGAGAAAAGCTGGGAGACATGGGCAAGTCCCAGAAAAGAGCAGGGGAGGTGAGAGAAGGAATATTTGAACAAACAATGGCCAAGAATTTCTCAAAATTAGATGAAAGATTTCAACATGGATGGATTCCTAGAGACCTTATCAGTATATATCTAAGAAAAAGCCCCATAGCTAGACCCGTGGTAATGAAACCTAAGAACATCAAAGACAAAGAGGAAGTTCAAAAGCTCCCAGAGGGAGAGAGCAGATCAGATCAGTGTAAACAGGGAGGCACCAGGCAGATGTCCAAGTCCCGGACTGGGGCATGGGCTCTGGGCAGCAGATGGGAGACAAGAGCCCAGGAAGTCCTGTTGGCAAAGAATTCAAAGACTCTCGCCGGGAGGGAAGAGGCTGCCTCATCCCCTGAGGCCAGAGTGACAGCCACTGCAGCAGAGGGCAGCTGTGTCCCTCAGAGGGGTCAGCAGTGACCAAGACCACACCAGAGCAGCAGAGATCTAGCAACCCAGGAGGGTGACACCCTGGGAGATGCCGAGCACGGCGGGGGCCAGGCTGGGAGACGCCGAGGACAGCGGGGGCCAGGCTGGGAGACGCCGACAGCTCAGGGGGTCATTCCACGTGGGCATCCCAGGCTCCGGCCTAGGCCCGCTAGGGCTCCCCACCCCCACAGAACACCCTCCCCGCTCCCGGGGATGGCATTCGAGACCTTCCTGCTGTGTCTCTCCAGGAACCTGTCAGCTCCAAGAGAAGAGAAGGCTGCCTCTTCACCCCGAGTCCAGCAAGGCCCAGGACAGAGCAGGAACGGAGAACCGCTGTTGAACGTGAAGTGGGGACCGGAAGCAGCGGCGTACAGCTATAATCCCAGCACTATGGGAAGCCAAGAACCGCTTAAGTCCAGAAGTTCAAGATCAGCCTGGGCAACATAGTGAGACCCCACCTCTACAAAAAATAAATTTTAAAAATTGGCCAGGCATGGTGGTGCATACCTGTACTTCCAGCTACTTTGGAGGCTGAGGCAGGAGAATCCCAAGGTCAAGGATGCAGGGAGCTATGACTGCACCACTGCATTCTAGCCTGGGAGACAGCAAGACCCTGTCTCAAGAAAAGGAAATATATTTAATTTTGTAAAAAGAATACAAAGGTGTGAGAAAGGATGGAAAGAAGCGAGGAAAGGAAGGGGAAAAAACAAAAGAAGGAAGGAAAGAAAGAAATTCCGGCTAATTCTCAGCAACAGTTACAAGAACACAAGGACAAAGCCCAGAGCCCTAACCCCCAGGCGGCTGGGGTCCCCACAGCCTCCAGCCCTCCTGTCGCTCTGCCAGCCGGCAGAAGGGCTGCCTCTGAGCGTCCTTTTCCTCAGCACTTTGGCCTCTTTCCTCCCAATGGTTTCTTGGTAGTTCCTCATAAATCCACGCGTAGGCTCTGGCTAGAGCTATCCTTGTCCCTGAAGATGGACTCAGTTAACAGAGCTGCTGAGACGGTAACACGGTATCACACATCTCATCCAAGCCTGCTTGGACGCTGCCCTTCTGACCCCAATGCCTGTCACCAACACAACAGGAAAGGAGCTTGAAGACCCACGAGGCCACAGCACAGTTCCTCGTGGAGGGAGAGAGATGCGAACAAGTGGGCGGATGGTGTACTCCTGAGACTTCTACAAGCACGGACCCAGAGGCCATCCCAGCGACACTGTGTGAGGACTCCTGCACCTCTTTCTGTTGCCCAGACCATGGGTGGCCAGCAGCATTGCACTATTGGTGTAATCTGTGTCTCCCGGATGGCCAGTGGGCATGGAGCATATGTGTGCTGAGGAACACATGCACCACACAAATGCCCCCACACGTGTGCATCACATACATCACCCACAAACACACACGTGCATTTCAACACACGTCTGGGGAGGTTAGCATGCCAGCGCCAGTTGAGACTCCCTGGCCAGACTCAGCGCCAGCTGGAGAGAGTGGAGCAGACGTGCAGGGTGGAGGTGGGGCTGGGCCACAGTGAGGGAGGGAGGCAGGTGTAGACTGGGCCAGGGAAAGGTTCCAGAAACCCATACTGAGGTTCTCTGGGGTCCCTGGGGGCTCATCCAGGGCTGGGGTGGAGCTGGGACATGAGGAACGGGCAGTGGTGAGTCTGAAGCCCTGCTGGTCAGCAGACGCTCCACCTGCACATCCTCCCCAAAGGTCAGGGCAGGCTTCAGCCTGGCCAGGTCTCTACCCTGGCCATTAGCAAAGAGGCCCTCCTTGGACTAGGAGGGACAGAGTGGGCCAGCCCTCCCGCCCTCCCCACCCAAGACTCCGGCCACTCTGATGGAGATTCCGAGCTGAGACGTTCCCAGCAGAAAGGGTCATTTATCTCAGAGCTTAACTAGCCCCTTGCAATTAGTGAGGAATAAAATGGCAGCATTTACTCTGAAGAACTGCGATGCGAGAGTATTAATTAAATGCACTGCCGCTGAGCCTCAGCACACAGGAGGCCGAGCTCTCATTAAAACGGCATGAGAGGGAGGAGAGGCGGGGCGAACTAGACAGGAGACGGGGAGAGAAGGAGATGCCGGGCGGGGCGGGGACATCCAGGGACGGCCACAGCTGCCTGCCAGGAGGGACAGGGCCCACTGCAAACTGGGACAGCTGCCTCCAGCCCTCTCACCAGGAGGCTGGTGGGGAAGACGCCAAGCACAGCAGAGGGTGCCCGCGCCCTGCGCCTCCGTCTTTTTGGAATCTTGATGGTTAGAAGATGACAAGGGCCACTGTCCAGTGGCTGGCATTTGTCCCCATGAGACCACAGAGAGGCAGAGGACAGCTCCTTCTCAGACCAGGGCGGGTGGGGTGATGCCAAGGCCCCCTCGGCTCAGGATGGAGCTGAGCCTCCCCAAGATGACTGCCCCTGGGGGAAACACTAATGTCCTGTTTGAGCACTGAGACCTTGAGGCCCGGCCTCTGAGGGGCGGGGGCCCGAGGGGTCTTCCAGGAAGGTCAGACCCCGACCCAAAAGCCGCAGGCCTGGGCCACAAGGAGAGCAGATCCCCGGGCCAGAAAGCCCCTTCCACCATGCACTCTGGGCAAGGGGCGTGTGTGCCATGAGGAACACACCTGAACGCTGTTTCTCTCCTGTCTTCCTTCAGCTGAGGATTTCACATGGCTCTGTTATGACTGTGGGTTCCCAACAGTTATTCCCGCAACACACACACACCCCCACACATGCATGTGCACTCACGCACTCCTACATGCAGCATGCACTCACATACAAAGGTCCACGTACGCATCACATGCACCACATGTGCACTCACGTGCAGGTGTCACACAGGCACCGTGCAAACACTTGCACGCATGCATCACTCATGTATGTGCATCCCCCATGCCATATGCATCACACACACATGTCCACACGTGTGCACTGCACACACAAGTACACACATGCACCAGAAAAATGCCCCATACATGTGCATCACAGACATTACCCACACATACACATGTGCATCATTCATACATGTGCATCATATGCAGGTGTCACATGTACAGGCATGCAGTGCACACACACATGCATCAAACACATACATATTACATACATACACCCACACGTGCACACATGCATGACACGCACTCACCCATGCCTCACATTTGCGCACATGCATCACACTGACGTGCTTGTGCATCCTCCACACACATGCACTCACTCACACCCTGCTGCTGCGCCCGGCCTCACTGCCTGCTTGCTGACGTTCCCGGGTCTTGCCACTATCTGAAAAGGTATTTATTTGACCTCTTGCTTATTATATGTCTCCACCACCTCATCCCACCCCTCCCAGCCCTCCCCATCCACACTCGTCCAGTAGAATAGAAGCCCCTCCCCTCTGCTGAGGCAAGCTGTCACCCTCTTTCACCCAGAAACCACACAAAGCATGCGTGCAGACTGGACTCAGCCTTCACGAGCCTCTCCCAGGCCCAGCAGTCATCACGCCTGGCTCCCCAGTGCCCACACCCAGGTCACCGCTGGCCAGCACATTCATACCCAGCCTGCCACATCTCCGGCCTGGCCCAGAGAATGCCCGGTCCCAGACTCCTAATGTAGGAAGACTACCCTGCCTGATCTCAAGGCTTGCTTCTCTGCATTCAGGCCACTCCTGCTGCCCAGCCTGAGGGCTCCTGGAGCAGCCGGTGATCAGTCAACCTCCTCAGCCTCATGCTTGCCTTGCAGAGCCAGCCGACTCCCAGGAGAGCTGTAGAGGCTGGTCAGCAGCCTCACCGTCCCTGCCCTGCCCGGTGAGGGAAGGGAGGCCACAGAGGAAATTCCCTCCTGCTCCATGTCTGCCTCGCATCCTTCTCTCTCCTACTGCACTCCTGGGCAGCAGCTCCCTCCTCCAGCCTTCCAGGGCTCCCAATCCTGGCCCCAGCCACTTCCTCCAGAACCCTAAGCTTGCCTAGAGCCCACCCTCCTCCTCCTTCTTCTTTTTTTTTTTTTTTTTTTTTTTTTGAGACGGGGTCTTGCTCTGTCGCCCAGGCTGCTGGAGTGCAGTGGCGCAATCTCGGCTCACTGCAAGCTCCACCTCCCGCGTTCACGCCATTCTCCTGCCTCAGTCTCCCGAGTAGCTGGGACTACAGGCGCCCGCCACCACGCCCAGCTAATTTTTTTTGTATTTTTAGTAGAGACAGGGTTTCACCATGTTAGCCAGGATGGTCTCGATCTCCTGACCTCGTGATCTGCCTGCCTTGGCCTCCCAAAGTGCTGGGATTACAGGCGTAAGCCACCACACCCGGCCCACCTCCTCCTGATAGCACAGCCCCTGTGTCACTCAGGAACCACCTCTCATCCCTGCGTCACCAGCAGAGAAGGAGGGCACATGACCCAGCCTAGGCCAGGGAGAATACGTTGTCATCTGACTGCATGAACACAGATCAGTGATGAGGACTTGCCACAAGGTAGTCCATCGAGTGAAATCCAGGAACTATTGCTGGACTTGTTGGAAAGGAAAAGCTGTCTCCCCTGGGTTGTTGTCCTGTGAGGAGGTGATGCAGCAGATGCCTGCATCCATTTTTCTGCCTCAGAGAAGGGCAGGCCTGAGAGTGAAACTGACATAGAGGAGAGCAAAGCCAAGGGTTGGAGAATGTGGGGGAAAAAAAAACTGAAAATTTATTTGGGCACCTGGATCCAGCCATACCTGAAGCTAAATAGCTCTAGATATTTTTCATCTTGCAGATTAACCAGTAAGTTTTTTTCTCTTTTTCCTGAAGCCACTTTTACTTGGATTTCCAACACTTGAGGAGTAACACCTGACTAATACACTCTTTCTCTTCTATAGCTTCAAACTCTCCCTGTCTCCTGGATCCTTGTCCTCAGTGCAAGCCACCTAAAATCCTCTGTGTGAGAGGCAGGGCCACGCACACATCTTCACAAGTGCACACATAAACACTGCACGCATATGTGGATACTCACATCTAAGACTGCACATCCTCTCCAACTGATGTCTGCCCCACGACAGCACGTGTGCCATGTGCACCAGCTTCCCTCCACTCCCTTGCCTCTCACTGGCCCCTCACCTGTCGGTCTAGCTTCCACCAACTCCCCACACTCCTGCCCCTGATCCTGCAAAGCCCCCTCTTGGCTGCTGGGCCTGGTGCCCCTGCCATCCCAATTCCCTGAACCCCCTCCTCTTGAATCTCTCTCATCCTTTAGCACATGGGCAGCCCTGCTGCTAAGACCCCACTGCCTCCTCCACTTGTCTGCACATGGTGGGAGGTGAAGGAGCACTTCCTCCTCCTTCTGCCACCCTCTTCCTTTGGTGCCCACCCACCCTAGGACGTGGAATCCACAGCCCTCCATACAGAGTGCTCCCAACCCGAACTCTACCCAGACCTTGCCCCTGCACCTAGGACCTGCATTTCCAGCTGCCAACTCCTTCCAAGAGACAGCCCCAGTGACATACCCTCTCTCCAAGCAACCCTTCCTCTCTACCACCCCTCTGCCCAAGTCAAAAGCTGGGGAGTGCTCCTCCTCAGCCTCTCCCTCAGCCCCCAGGCCCACAGACCCAAGTGCCTGGAGATCCTGGCCTCTCCATGTTCCCTGAGTAGATTATGCTGCCTCTGTTGAAAGATGTTCCAGTAGAACACGGGATGATCCAGAAATATTTCCATTATATGTAGCATGAACAGAGGCAGATCACAAAGAGAAGGTACAATACGACCCTTTTGTCATTAAGTATGTTTACATACACGTGCACGGATGTGGGAAACACACGGAAATGTTGAATGCTAATGGGATTGCAAGGATTTCCATGTTCTCCTTTTGGCTTATTTTTGCATTCTCTTTTATATGAAGGCACATATGACCCTTTTTTTTTTTTTTTGAGATGGAGTCTGGCTCTGTTCGCCCAGGCTGGAGTGCAGTGGCGCCATCTCCACTCACTGCAAGCTCCGCCTCCCGGGTTCCCGCCATTCTCCTGCCTCAGCCTCCCGTGTAGCTGGGACTACAGGCGCCCACCACCGCGCCCGGCTAATTTTGTATTTTAGTAGAGACGGGGTTTCACCGTGTTAGTCAGGATGATCTCGATCTCCTGACCTCGTGATCCGCCCGTCTCGGCCTCCCAAAGTGCTGGGATTACAGGCGTGAGCCACCGCGCCTGGCCGACACTTTTTAACTTAAAGACAGGATAAAAAGTTGCCAGCCATTGTAAGCCACCCCAGGACTGCCGGTGCTGGAAATGCTAAAATCTGATGGGACCCAGAGCAGGTGGGGAGAGGAGCTGAGGACGTGCCCCCCGCCTGTGCCTTCTTTGAATTAGTCCTCATGGGGCCATCTCAAGGCAGAGACTCTGAAAGTGCAGAGAAGTGAAGTAGCCTGCCCACGGTCACACAGGAGGGAGTGCAGGGTCCAGTTCTCCCTACCCAGGTCTGCACCACAGGCTCTGATCCATGCCCTCCCTTGAGGGCAAACCCTGAAGCCATGCTGGGTCCTCCCGCAGGCCCTGAAATAGAGCTTCATTGCCACATCAGACACCGGGAGACGCGAGGAGGCCGTGAGCCAATTCCAGATGACTTGTCAAGACCACGCCAGCCACCGAGTCAGGGAAGCCTCTGGCTGCCTCTGTAATACAAGAACCAGGACTGGAGGCCCCTCTGGAAGGGCACTAGATGAAAGCCTTGGCAGCTCCACAGGCAGGTGGAGCCCAGGCCGGGTGGGGCGGAAACCCAAATGTGGTGATGCAGGCTGGACAGAAAGAGGCCTGTCTGGGCTGCGGCTCCCTCACTCCGGGCCTGACAGTACCGTGGGGAGTTGATCTCCCACACACAAGCTGGCGCCAGACCCCTAACTGCAGGTGTCTCTGAGGAGAGGTGCCCGGCAAGGCCGCTCCTGGGAGGGGACACTCCCCTCCTGAGCACGGTGTGGAGGCAGGGCCGTGCCCAGCATGGGTGCGTGAGGACTGGATCCTGCCTGCAGACAGGACAGGTGGGAGGCAGGACTTGAGCTGCCTACGACTGAGGCCACTCCAGAGCCAAGACTGACAGTCTCTACAAAACCAAGGAGCCCTCACCAGCCCCATGCCCGGCGGAGGCCACACAGTAAGTGACCGAGGCCTGGTGCCCTCCAGAGGCAAGCACCAGCTGAGCCAGTGTCAGGGAGCAGGGCTGCACACTGATGGAAAATCCATGCCTGGTCCCCCTTCTGACAGCCCTTTGGCTGCCTTCCCTCCTAGGTAGCTGCGAAGGGAAGTGGCCTGGCAGAAGGAAAAACAATGCGGCCCCAGGGGCAGCAGTCCAGGAGGGCCTGGGCCCCCGTCCTCCAGCTGTAGGACTCCCAAGCTAAGGACAGAGAGAATACTTGGGGGAGGAGAAGGAAGCAGATACCAGGCTTCGTGGCAGGTGTCAGCATGGCTGAGGGCAGGCAGAACAGCCACCAGCTTGATCTGGACACCTGGTCCTGCCACAGGCCACAGCACTTGCCAGGGTCCACTGGGGCCTGTCATGGCCCTGTGGGAGCTCCCTGGAGCGTTCTTAACCTGGGCTTCATACACTGGGAAGAGAGAACACTTCAACTTCATCTTCACTAACTGCAAACTGAAAGCTGCCGTTCCCTTCAACTCTGGAGAGAGGCAGCAACCCCCAGACTTGGCAGCACCTGTGCCCATCAGGGCAGAAATCACAGGCTTCAGCACCTGTCAGCACCACTGCCACAGATCAGACCAAATGGTGTTTACGCTCAGCACAACTTAAATTATAGAGGCTGCAAGATGTACTCCTCGGTCTTGTTATGTAATGCATTAATTAAAAGCACATGAAAAAGTTTTATATGAATGTTCACGGCAGCATTATTCACAAGAGCTAAAGGGTGGAAACAGCCCAATCCATCAATCGATGAGTGGATTTAAAAAACTGCGGTACATCCATACAGTGGAATCGTATCTTTCCATACAAAGTAATGAAGCTCTGATGCGTGCTGCAACCTAGATGAACCTTGAAAACATTATGCTGAGTGAAAGAAGCCAGACACGAAGGGCAAATACTGTGTGATTCCATTTCTACTAATGAAATGCCCAGAACAGGCAAATCTATAGAGGCAGAAGGCAGGTCAGTGGTTGCCTAGGACTGGAGGACAGGGTAATTGGGGGTTACTAAAGGGTCGGGTTTCTTTTCAGAGTCTTGAACATGATCTAAAATTGTGGTGATGGTTGCACCATTCTGTGAACGCACTAAAGCCATTCATTGAATTTTACGCTACAACCTGAGCCAGTGAGAACTGGCTATAAGTCGGTAAAGTATATAGTATGTGAATTATATCTCAGTAACATTACTACCAAAATTTTTTAAGATATAATAATGATTAAAAAATTTAAAAGCATGTGTATGTTGACAGCTTTCTTTCTTTCCTTCTTTTTTTTTTTTTTTTGAGACAGAGTGTCACTCTGTAGCCCCAACTGGAGTGTAGTGGCGCGAGCTCGGCTCACTACAAGCTCCCCCTCCGGAGTTCAAGTGATTCTCGTGCTTCAGCCTCCCGAGTAGCTGGGACTACAGATGGCCGCCACCACGCCTGGCTAGTTCTTTGTATTTTAGTAGAGGCAGGGTTTCACCATGTTGCCCAGGGTGGTCTCAAACTCCTGAGCTCAGGCCATCCTCCTGCCTTGGCCTCCCAAAGTGCTGGGATTACAGGCGTGAGCCACCATGACTGGCCAATAGCTTTATTTCAATTGGATTTATTCCCTGTGTATTTTGTAGTGTGCACTAAAAACATTATTTTGATCAGGGGTCCATGGGCCTCAACAGGCTGGCAGGAGGGTTCAGGACACGGAATAGCTGTACTAACTACCATGACAGAGGACAGGAAGGCTTCCTGGAAGAGGGGTGACGAGGAGTTGGCCAGGTCTATGGGGTTTCCAGCACTTCAGGTAAAAGCCCAGAGGTCCTCAGGGACGCCCCACTGTCTGCTCTGCTAATGCAAGCCCATGAGGCTGAAGGAGTCTCAGCTTCCTCAGCCACCCAATCACACCCCTGATGTATACTAGGCCCTGGTTCCTTCAAGTCCTTAGGTCATTTTCAGATTCAACTTCAGCCAAGACAATGGTCCCCTCCTGCACCTGCCACAAGCACTGTTTCCAACGTGGGCAGAGCTGACAGTTGATGGGTATGTGTGATCTTTCGGAGCTCCTGTCCCAGGCCCACAGGATGAACGGGAAGGTGGATGCGGTGGGTACAGCAAGCAGGAAATGATGATGGTCAGGAGGGGCCTTGAATGCTGGTCTTGGGGGCCTGTGCTTTACCCTCCAAGTGGAGGAGCCGTGGGGAGCATTTAGGGTAGGGCACGGAAGGGAGGCTGTGTGCTTATCATGGGCAGCTGGACGGAAGTGGGAGAAACAGGAGGCAGGGAGAAGACAGGGCAGATGTCCTGGAGACAGAAGGCAATGGGGACCCACAGCTCCTCTGGACAACAGCAGCCTGGCTTTCCTCTGGGGCCCATCCTCTCCCCGACCCACTCCCAGAGGGTCAGAGGACAGACGCCAGCCCTGGAGCCACAGCGGTCCTGTGACCAGGCCTGGCCAGCCAACGTCCCACTCCGCTGCCCTGGCCATAGTGATTTGCCTGAAGCATGTGACCCAACCTGAGCCAGTGAGAACTGGCCACTGGACTCTCCCAGAAACCCTCGGGGAAGCTGGGCCTCTCTGCCGGGCGCCAGGTGCACTGCCCAGGCAGGGCCCACGGGGAGGGCGGCCGAGCTGAAACTGTGCGGGAGGCATGGACCGCCGCCCTGAGTCCCGCATTCCCCCTTTGGTCCCAGCTGCTTCGTCCCCGGTTTTCTGTCACTTGCAGTCACAGGAGTGTGGACCTGGGGACGGCCTGTGGGAGGGACAGGGGCACAGGCGCCGGCTGCACAGGTGTGGATGGGAGGACAGGAGCGAGGCCAGCCGCCTCTGGACCACACCCTCCGGATTCGCTGCCAAAGGAGAACGGCCAGGCGGCCAGGCCCTCCCAGCAAAGGGGTGCGGAGGAAGGGACCAGGGCACTCCCCGAACAAAGGCTGCCTCTCCGTCCTGCACATCCCCTTGCCACACTGGCCTCTCGTCCTGCACATTCCCTCGCCACACTGGCCTCTCCATCCTGCACATCCCCTCGCCACACTGGCCTCTCCGTCCTGCACATCCCCTGGCCACACTGGCCTCCATTTCCTTTCTTGGGGCCCGCCCGCCAACAAGACTCTTCTCCCGTTCCAGACTGGAAATCTTTCCCACGTCTTGACTAATTGTGTTCAGGTGGGAAGGATTTGGTGGAGAAACGGCGTGTGTGTGTGTGTGTGTGTGTGTGTGTGTGTGTCCACCCCCAGCCGGGCAGCTGCCCCAGGAATGCTGTATTGGCAGGAAGGGCTAGAGGACCCTTGGCCTCAGTCATGTCCTGAGGGGCTCTCGGTGATGTCAGCGGCTCCTGGCCTCTTCCAGTAAACATCTGTTCTCCTTATTCTGACCCAGGAATTCCATTTCAGAACAGTAACGGCCTCCGCTGGCAACACATCCCAGGCCGGTGATGCCTGGGGCAGGCAGAGCATCCTACCCCGGCCTGTGCCCCGCCCCTGGCCCCACCTCCCCACTCCCACGCCCGCCCAAGCCCAGCCCACAGAGCTCTCAAAAGGGACAAAATCTGCACCTGGCTCCGTGTGTTTCCAAGCGCTTTCACACTGTGGTTCCTCCTAGCAGCGCCATCAGGAAAATATTATCTTGTAGTAACAAAGGCTCTTCGCTGCTCGTTGCTGGCCGTGGGACTCACTTCATTTAATCCTCATAACCCACCAGAGTAGTTACTGCCATTAGCTTTTACCTTTCACAGATGAGAGACAGGAGTCTCGCCCAGGGAGGGAAGGAGCAGAAACCAAGCCCACGTGATGGAGCGAGATCGCGTCTGACTCCAGTGCACGGGGCCTTGCGTGGGGCTGATGGCCAAAGACTGAAGTCATGGGAAGGAGAGGGAGAGAGGGGGAGGAAGAAATGACTGGTTCCAAAGCCCAGCAGCCCTCATCTCAAGAGCAGAGAAACTCTCAGGTGCCTACACAAGGAATGAATGTGAATGAAGCCCACCCGGGTAATCAGAGGGAGCAGCAGAGACTCCCAAGGCACCTGGAACTGTGGGACCCTTCTAGACGGTTCCATCCTTGCTCCACTCTAGCCCTCCAGCACATAGGCCCCGCAGATTTCCTGGTTCTCAAGAGAAACTGGAAATCTTGAGCTTTGTGAGAAATTTTCAAACTCTGGGAAAGCCAAACAAAACTCATCTGTGGGTGGACATGGCACACGGCCCGCCGGCTCGCAAACCCCGCCCTACACAATGGGGACACTGAAGTTCAGAAAATTATCTCATTGTTACGGGTAAGGCAGGGACTCCAAACAGGGCTCATAAGTCCAGATTCCTAGAGTTTCCAGGTTGTACCACTGAATCTACGTGCCAGCCTTCTCCTGAAAGTGTCTCACTGAACCACATCCCCCATAGAAACTAGGGCATCTTTCAAAGACCGCAGTGTTCCTGCCAGCCTGCAAACAATCCTGTGCATGGCTGGTGCACTGCTCCCCAACCACAGGGGACACCTAACAGACCACGAGGGGCTGAGAGAGGCTTCTTGACTGAAAGGGAAGGTCAGTCGCTGCCACTCGTCCCCATAAAACCACAACATGGGCACATCCTGCGTTCGAAGCTCTACTTGATGCAAGAGAGCAGGGAAAGGAAAGCCGTGCCACCGTGGGGAAATGGACATGGGAGATCCATTCAGGCCAGCGTTTGTCCACGTTGGGTCTACCACCACCCACGTTCACAGAAGCAGCAGCACCTGGTTCTCAATTACCTTAGAAGCAGGGCTAGATGCTCTGAAGACAGGGTTGTAGCTCCCACACAAAATTACTAAAGACATAAAACGAACACATATGGAAAAAGAAGAGACAATATTATGAAATGCAGAAAATAACGACACACTTAGAGAATCCTCACCCCCAAAAACATCTACAAAAAGGGAACCAAATAGTAACAAGGAAGTTCATGAAAAGTCTAGATGCAAAATAAATACAGAGACTCATAGACCTGGGAATGCAAGCATGGGAAACATCCAAGCAAGAGATTTAGTTTTGCTTTCTTTTTTTTTTTTTTTTTTTTTTTTTTTTTTTTTTTGAGACGGAGTCTCCCTCTGTCGCCCAGGCTGGAGTGCAGCGGCGCGATCTCGGCTCACTGCAAGCTCCGCCTCCCGGGTTCATGCTATTCTCCTGTCTCAGCCTCCCGAGTAGCTGGGACTACAGGCGCCCGCCACCACGCCCGGCTAAATTTTTTTTGTGTTTTTAGTAGAGACAGGGTTTCACTGTGTTTGCCAGGATGGTCTCGATCTCCTGACCTCATGATCCGCCCACCTCAGCCTCCCAAAGTGCTGGGATTACAGGCGTGAGGAACCACGCCTGGCAAGAGATTTATTTTAAAAGGACTTTTTGTGATTATCTGTGGTTCATATTTGTAAGACATGGGAAGACACAAGTCATTGAGAGCAAAGGATCAGAAGCAGGGGCTGTTGCCAGGGAGGGCACGCCTTGAGGACAGCAATGCTGGGGCTGGGGTTTGCCAGGTCAGCCAAGGTTGTCAAATGGTTCGCTGCAGCTCTGCACATGCATGTATAATTTGCACTAATGTGTCATTTTTAACTCTGTTTCCTCCCTGGGAATAAAGATGTCTGTCTAAATTCTGAGAATATCTTTAGTCTGAAATAAGCAGGTCCCAGGTATTCCGAGTAAATAATCATCTACTGTATTATAGATTAAAGGTATTCCCAGATATCTATAACAGTCTGCTGTAAAATATAATGAAAAAGACCCTATTCACAATGGCAATAAAATTCTAAGTCTCTTAGTAATAAACCTACTGGGCTATATTTTAAAGATCTGAATCAATGTTCTTATTTCCATGAGAAAATTAAACATCATAAAGATGTCATTCATTTGTTCAGCAAAGATTTGTTGAGGGCCTGCTGCAAAGGGGACACTCTTTTAGGCATTTTTTTAAAACCTCATGATGGTGATACTTGCCCTATCAGATATCGGAACGTATTGTCAACCAACAGCAATTAAAAACCCCTGGACTGGTGCAAAAGAAAAACAGAAAGGGCAGAAATAAACCCCATCGCCTCCATGAACTTCAGAGATGATGGAATATACATCCCAAAGTCAAGAAGAAAGAGTGAATCAGCAAATGAATGGTGCTGAGACAACAGCATGGCGATTCAGAAAAAAAGAAACACTTAAAACCAACACCTTAGACAGTATAAGAAACACATTTCATTTGAATTAAAGGAGTTAAACATTTAAAAATCAAGTCAGGAAAAAAGCAAAACATATAATGGAGTACTTCTTTGAAAGGCTGGTAATTTTCTACAGCCTGAGTAACAGAAGAAAGCAACAAGGGAGGCCTGCCAGAGCTGACCAAAGAAAGGAAATGCCAGCCCAGTAGAATAAAAAAGGAAGTTCTGCAAATATAAACCCACCCAAGCTAACAGAGGGCTAATGACCAGCCCCAGTGAGAACCAATCAGCTTCAGAGGAGGAAAGTTGGAGGCAGTAACCACCAGCCATTAAAGAAACAAGTTTCAACAACAAGGGTCCCAGGCCAGCCCAGCCCAGCCCCAGAGGACTCCTGCAGGCCTTGGGGAGCCAGGTGGGCACCTGCGGGCAGGTTGGGGAAGGTTGTGAGGACTCTGAGCCCCCAGAGACTATCAGGACAGGCTGACACCAAGACAGAGACGGCCTACATCTACCCACCCCATACCATGCCCACTCCTGGACCGGCCATCCCCGGCCCCAGAGGCCACAGTGTGACCACAGCCGAGACTACCCCAACCAGGGCCACCTGCAATGTCCAGCAGCCTCCTTGCAACTGCCCTGGCTTTGGTTCTTAATGTCCCTAGTCCCGAGGATACAGAAGCTCCCCAAAGAGAAGAATGCAGGAACTCTGGCAACCTTGACTGTGGAGGCAGACACCTGACACATATTTCCCCTCCCCCAGTGCCCGAGATCTCCACCCAGCGCTGGGCACCCTCCAACCTCCACTCCATTCACTCCTAGACAGAGCAAAGGCTGGCCTCATTGACCCCCTTGCCCAGGTGCCCTCGAGCAGGATACCACCTGCACAACCTTCCCCAGCAGCTCTGCTCATCGGACCACCCTCCCCAGTGAGGACACAGCCCATGAGAGACTGGGCACCCCAAGAGGCAAGACAGCCCAAAGGCCAAGCCACCCTATCTGAGGCGGGGGATGCTCTGGCAGGGCAGGGACTCAGCTTTGACCTTGTTTGCTGGAAAATGCACCAAGAACTCAGTAGCAGGCCAAGGAGAGGAGAAATTAATCCCCCTTTTCAGCAATTCGCCCTGCTCGTGCGGGTGGGGAGTTATCTGTACCTCTGAGGAGGCACAGGCGCTCCAGCTGCAGTGGAGGGGGCTGGGCTCTGTGGGCCCTGGGGTGGGTCACTCCCCGTCGCTGTGCCCTGATTTCCTCCCAGCACATTGGGATGGGTCGTTGTTGGTTCCCAGAATGTACCTGTTGGCAACGGGGGCTTCTTGGTGGTGTCACAGGAGGTGACGTGTAAACAGGAAGGTACAGGTGCAGAGTGCAGCTGACGATGAAGGGCCCCCAGCCAGGAAAGGTCCCCAGGAGTCCTGGCTGATGAAAGACTCTGGGAAAGAAAGGTGGGGAGAGGGAGGGGGCAGAAGGAGCAGGGAGGGGAGAGGGCATAAAGGGAGAATGGAGAGAAAAAGAAAAAGGGATGAAGGAGAAGAGAAGGGAGGGGAGTGGGAAGAAGAGGAAAGAGAAAAGCAGAAGGGGGAAGAGAGAGGCGGGAAGGGGAGGAGAAGCTGGAGGGAGGGGAAAGGGAAGGAGGGAGGGGCTCCCAGCACCAGGACCCAGCACAACTGTCTTATGACAGTTGTCTCTGCAGCTGCATTTGGGGCTTTTCCCGAAACTCAGGCCTTCTCCCTGTCCGCGGGGCTGAGCCCTAGGCCCTAGCCTGGGATCTCCCGTTGTTCTATCAGAGGCCCCAGCCTGGGTGAGGTCCACAGGGATCTGTTTTCACTCACAATGCTTCTGACACCAAACACGTGGTTTCCCTCCCACCACCCAGTGCTCCAACCTCCAGATGCCAGCTGGGTGTCCCACAGTTCAGTGCAAAACTCACGCTAACTACCTGGGGTCAGCGTAGCCCTCAGGCTAAGGGCTCAGTCCCACAAGGCGGCCCCACTTGTGGTTGCAAGTCCCAGCTTCCCACCTGTGCTTCTGACCCAGCGGCTATACATCGGGAGGGTCCCACAACTCCCTCCTCAGGCTCTGTAATTTGCTATTAGGTTGGTGCAAAAGTAATTGGGACCTTGTGTTCATTAATAGAACAGATCACAGAACTCAGGGAGGCACTTTACTTACTATTTCTAGTTGATTATTAAAGACACAACCCAGAAACAGCTGCATGGGAGGGATGGGCAGGGCAAGGTAACGGGAAGGGCTGCAGAGCTTCCATGCTGTCTCCAGGCACTCACCCTCCCAGCACCTCCGCGTGTTCACCAACACTAAGCTCTCCAAACCTTGTCATTCAGGGGTTTTCATGGAAGTTCCGTGACTCCCATCCCCAGAGGTTAGGGCAGTGAGGCTGAATTCTCAACCCAGTAATCCAGAAACTCTTATATCAGGAACCAGGGGGCTTAGACCAAATATGAAAATAAAAGGTGTTTCTATCACCCCTTAACACTCAGGAGATTACAAAGGTTTGAGGAGCTCTGAGGCAGGAGCCAGGGATGAAGAGCAAATAAACATTTATAATTTCCACTATCACAGGGTCTCAGACAGCACCTCAGCCTGTGACCCAACCTGCACTGCCCCAGAGGCCCAGACCTCAGCTCAGGGCCAGTGCACTGGGATCAGTCGCCAGTGGTCAGCCGTCGTGCAGAGACAGGGGGGCAAAGGAGAGGGAGGGAGGTGATGGGAGGAGAAGGAGGGGAAGGAAGGGAAGGAGAGGAGACCAGGAGCCTCCCAGGGCCTGGGCACCTGCCTGGGAGGGCACTGAGGAGCACCAAGGAGGATGCCTACCACTGCCCCCACCTTGCCCTGATCAGGTCTGCAGGATCAGTGCTCAACGCCCATGGAGCTCCAGGTGCCCACCAAGTGTGGACAGCCCTGCAGCAAAGGCCAGCTGCTGCCCTGGTATCCTGCCCACTTGCATGTGAGGACCCCTTCCTACCGTGTGGCCTTGGGGACGTCTGTGCAATGGGGGCTGCCTTCCTTCTGCCAGGGCTCTGAATTTCCAGGTGAGAGACCTGAGAGCAGAGGGCCAGGAGCCGACACCGCCAAGGCAGCTTCCCGCATCCCAGGCCTGGCCATCCCCACTGGATCACTTCCTTCCACCTCAACCCCCAACGGAATTCCCTTTGACGGAGGCCAGCCAGCCTCATCCCCCTCTGCTCCCTCGCTGACACATGCCTTGGGAGGCCAGTGGTGTCTTAACTGGGGAAACGGAGGGTCACAGGCCAGCAAGAGAAGAGCCAGGCCCCAAGTCTGGTCTGGTCTGAGAGCCCTCACTACCCACAGCCCTCTCTAGTGAGCAGCTGTCATGCTGTGCCAAAGACTCTATTGTGTTTTGAAAAATATAGACCCCGGGGCGCGTGCAGTTCTGACAAACCAGAATTTCTCAGGATGGGGCCTATGTACAGATGCTATTCAAAGCTCCTCAAATTCCATGCCCATCAGTGGATAGGCAGATAGATCACACAATGGAAAAACTCTTCTGCAAGACAAGCCACAGGATTTTTCTTTGTTTTGTTTTGTTTTTGAGACGGGGTCTCACTCTGCCACCAGGCTGGAGTGCGGTGGCGCGAACTCAGCTCACTGCAAGCTCCACCTCCTGGGTTCAGGAGATTCTCCTGCCTCAGCCTCCCAAGTAGCTGGGACTACAGGTGCATGCCACCACGTACAGCTAATTTTTGTATTTTTAATGGAGATGGGGTTTCACCATGTTGGCCAGGCTGGTCTCAAACACCTGACCTCAAGTCATCCACCCGCCTCAGCCTCCCAAAGTTACACAGGCGTGAGCCACCGTGCCCTGCCTACAGATTTATTCTAAGGAGGGGAATGTCTTTGCTTGGAAAAACACCTTCTAGAAGCACATGGGATAACAGGTAACAGTGGGATTGCACAGTGGGACTGTGCAGGCAGCGCCAGCACCTCAGAGCAGAGGGCAAAGTCCGCTGTAAGGCACAGGAGGAAAATGGAGGGTTGCTCCAGAGAAACTGGACAGAGGGAGGGAGATACCACTGGGAGGGGAGACCGCAAATCAAAGTGGAAATTCCCCCACACGTGGCCCAAAGGGCTTTCCAAGGACAGGGTCCTGTTCTCCCCGAAGCCACCTGCACGGCGGGAAGTGCTGGCTCCCCCACCAGGGTCCTGTTCTCCCCGAAGCCACCTGCACGGCGGGAAGTGCTGGCTCCCCCACCTTCCGGAGGAAAGCTCCCCTCCCTACGAGTGCTTCCCATGGGGCGTAAATGGGGACTGGGTTTCATCTCTGGCCCAGCAAAGTGGACAGCTGAGGCCCTGAGGCTGAGAACACAAACACCCCGGAATTGCAACACCTCTGGCTTTTGGAGGTGAGAGAAGGGAGCGTTAAGAGTTAAGACACATTTTATCCCGATTTCAGCTCCTTTACTGATAAAAATGGGATCTTAGAAAACAAGAATTCAGAGGATATTGCCTTCACATGAAATCCATCTTAATCCGCAAGCAAGCGTTGTATTAAGCAGAGAAATACTGGGGGCGTTGCCGCTAAAGCCAGGCACGGACGAGGATGCACGTAGCCATGGCTATGACTTCCCATCGCTCTGAAGGTTCCAGACGGTGCAGATTGGAGATGAGGAGCCAAAATTATCAGTGTTTACAGAGAACACAACTGTATACCTAGAAAACCCAAGGGACTTCACAGATATATTAGAATTAATGAGTTCAATCAAGCTACTCGGTAAAAGATAGTTCTATAAAAATCAATAGCCTTCCTGCGTACCAACAACAGATGTAAAGTATTTAATTAGCAATGGCAAAAAGGAAAAAAAATCCTCAAAATAACCCTGATTTTTAAAAATGGATGACCTGTATAAAAATATATATATAATACTTTACGGAGCAACATCAAAGCAGAATGAAATAAACTGAAAGATACACTGTTCCTGATAAATACTGTAAATTACGTCGGTTCCTTCTTTCATTCGTTTCTAAGTTTAATTTACTATCAATCAAATTCACGAGGGATTTTTCTACCCGACAAAACAATTCTAAAATTCATTTGAAAGAATAAACTTATGTGACCAGCCAAGAAAATTTTGCAAGAGAATACCAGCAAAGGGGGAAGTATCCAGCCAGATGTTCCAAAGCCACACAGTCCAACAGAAATAGAACTCGTGCTTTATATGTAGCCACGTTTAAAAAAAAAAAAAGACACAGGTGAAATTAATTCCAGTAATATATTTTATTTAACCCAGTATACCCAAAATACTATGATTTCAACCTGTAATCAATGCTTTAAAATGATCTATTAAACACTGCACATTCTTTTTTTGGGGGGGCACTGTCTCTGAAATCCAATGTATATTTTACACTCAGGGTCCCTCTCAATTCAGACCAGACACATTTTAAGTCTTCAATAGCCTTGTGTGGCTTATAGCTACTGTATTGGACAGCGAAGCTTCAAAGTACTTAATACTTTGAATATTAGAGCCTTAAAGTTCTAATAATAAACACAGCTTAGTATTGGTACAAGAACAGAATGATGGAAAAGTAGAATGTTATCTGTGGTATTGCTTAACCTGAGGTTTCATTTGCCACTGACTGGCGATGGTACATGCTATAATCCATAAAATAGAGATATAAATATATACCAACATGCTCACCGCTCTCAAGCCCCTTTTTGTCATATGTCCAGAAGCTCTGGCCCAATCAGAATGGCCACTAGCAAGGCTTAGACAAGCCTTGCACGAAACATAAAGACACCCTCCTTTCCATGTGGTCCCAATCCTTGCTTTCAAACAGCTGCATGGGAGGGACGGGCAGGGCAAGGTAATGGGAAGGGCTGCACAGCTTCCACACCCTCTCTGACCACTCACCCTCCCAGCACCTCCACGTGTTCACCAACCCTAAGCTCTCCAAACCTTGTCGTTTAGGGGTTTTCAAAGGAAAAATACCCAGGTTTAAAGATGACAGGCTTTAATACTTTGAAATACTTTTAATACATTGAAATTTCAGATGAGGGCTTTCAAAGGAAAAATACCTGGGTGTAAAGATGAATCCTGGACATTCTGCTCAGAGAGCTGGTGAGGGCTGCTCCCTCCAACACACATCTTTCAATTTCCCGTCCCTGAAGTGAGGATGCAATTGGCAGGTCTCACACCCTGGCCCTGGCCCCCGCCTCCTGGGCCACCACACTTCCAATGCAGTCCCTCACTGGAGACGCGTGCAGTGCCAGCACCCTGGACACTCAAAATGTCTTTGAAGAGTCACACTGTGAGGTCAAAAAGTTAGGGTGCTCGCAGAAAGGCGCAGGTAGCTTTGCACTGGTGAGGCAAATACCTATCCCTGGAGGAAGGACTGCTACTTCGTAATTCACAAGAGGAAGACCCCCGGAGGCAGACGAAGCCGCCTGAACTCAGTTCCTGGGAGCCGTGCCAAGCAACGGCCAGGCAAGAGAAATGGTCCACCCATTAGGCTGCAGACAGCATCAGAGAAACCAGGCACTACAGTGGCGGGGCCTGCACCTCCAGGGAACCCAGTTAGGGCACAGAGTCGCAGTTTAAATGGGAGTGTCTCCTCTTTCTTGGTGGCATATAAAGTAATGGTGTGTCCGGTAACTGATGGCACCTCAGAGCTAATGAGATGCAGACACGGCCCCCGCTTTCTCACCCCCAGGCCTGGGGTAGGCGCTTGCTGCACACCCATCCTTTCACTGCCAGTGAAGTGCATGCAGACAGAACCCATCTTTCGCTATTGGAGGAACCGAGGTTCGCAGCATCATGGTGCTGGTCCGCCCTACGCAGTCACGAGGGGCACAGCGGACCATGTGACCTGCAGCAGCCTCCAGCCCACACTAGGCCCCTGCTTCCCTGGGTTAACCCCTGAAATGCACAGGGCAGCGTGGGGATGGCGTACAGCCTGCCTGGCTTCAGCAGCACCCAGGCCTTGGCCTTGGACACTAGGGTTCCCTTTGCCTCTGAGCGGAAGCCGTGCACCCCACTCTGCAGCCCTGGAGTCGTCGTGCAGTGTAATTGAAATTCATGGACAAGCCCGAGGAGCCAGCTCCAGGCTCGGTAATAACTTCTCCATATTAATGGCAGCACTGCAGACCCGGCGGACAGCTGACATTTAATATGAAACATACGCAGCAGAGTGTGCAGCTCCTACCTGGATCCTCCCATTCCGGGGTGACCACCAGTAGGGGATGGGGGTATCTAAAGTGGCGCCAAGATTGAGGGGCTGGGTCCTCCTCTCCCCTGAGTAACTCAACCCCACTTGAGGCCCCTCTTCTGCAGGGTGCAGGAAACCCCTCCCGAGAAATACATAAACACGTGCTGGCCCATGCTCACTCAAATGCACACACTCCCATGCAGACACACTTGTGTGCACACACTCACATGTACACACTCATTCAGACATGCACGCATATATGCACCCCCACACGCACACTATGTGCACGCACCCCTACATGCAAGACATGCAGAGGCAACATGTATGTGCACACACTTCCACACACTCCTGCCATGCACAGCCCCAGGACATGCACACGTCCACACGCAGCCAGCAGACTGCTGTCCTGGCAGCAACACAGGGACCTCCAGGGCTGCCCAAGCCAGAGAAGGAGGTGGGGTAAGGAAGGACATGTCTGCCTGCCAGCACAGACCCAGGGTCCCAGGAAGGCCGCCATGCACACTTGCCCCTTTGGGTCTCCAGATACTAGAGTAGGCAGGCCCAGACCACAGCTCAGGCAGCCACGAAGCAAAGCCGGCCTCACTCCTGAGTGTATGTTCCTGGCCCTGGGGCTCAGGGCAGATAAGCCCCTAGCTGATTCCCTTACTCACCCAGGTGTGGCCCCTGTGAGCGTCACAGCAGGCCTGGGTGAGGACCTGGCCTTCACCTCCCAGCTGACTCTGCAGGAGGGCCTGCATTCTCTCAGGCATGACTCGCTAACCACTGGAGACACAGGCAACAGGGAAGCCACGGCGAGCCATCGGGCAGGAGAAGCCTGCCACACGGGAATGAGCACTTGGCTGCGCGCATTGACCAGTGCCAGAAACACACCCAGCCTCGCAATGGAGTGCAGGCTGAGGCTGGGCAACATGATACGGGGGTCCCAGGAAGAGCTGGCCTCCCTGGGCTGCAGCTGAGACCAGCACTGACTAGGCTGGCCTTCATGAGGGGCTGGGAGCTGGCTCCACTCTGCCCCTCCCTAAAGGATTCCAGGAGAGACGCCAGCCCACACAGAAAGAACCCGCATATGTAACTCCTAGAGCCTCGGTTTCCTACCTGTGAGATGGGGCCACGGTGGCTGGTTCACAGGAAGACCGCAGGGGCTGGGTTCACAGCCCCCAGCGGAGGTAGATGGTTTGGATGCTGCTCCCCGCACCGGCTCCTGAGGCTGCCCACCGCCTCTGCCTCTGGAGGGACTGCGCTGCACTGCTGGATTCCTCAAGCGTCTCCGTAGGGGCCCTCAGCTCAGGTAAGGCAGTAGGGGAGGGAGTCACTGCCCACCCTCCCAGGGGCACCTGAGGAGGACGCTGGAGTTCTGCCTCCTGCAACCCTTGCTCCCGGAGTCTCACTGCAGACCAGCAGAGCGTGTGACTCGGGCCGGAGCTGGAGGGCCCTGGCTAGGTCATGGGGACCTTGAATGCCAGGCCAGTGAGTTTGGGTTTTTTTAAGAGCAGTAAGAACCACCGAGAGGTCTTAAGTGAAGGCGTGACGTGAGTTTCTGCGTGGTTTCTGAAAATCCCTCTGGCTGCAGTGCGGAGAAGCGTTGTCGGAGAGAGACCATGGAGCACTGGGGGACACAGGAGCAGAAGGCAGCGGCTGGCGCCAGGCAGGAGGGGAGCCGGGCCAGAGAGAGCTCTGGGATTGGAGCTGGCTACGGGAGGGCAACCCTGGAAAGGTGGGATCTGGAGGAGACTGCGGGGAGCCATGTGACTTGAGGAGTATGGGGTCATCCAGGGAAGGGGGTTCCGGAGGCAGCTGAGCAGGCAAGCCTGGAGCCCAGGAAGACTTCTAAGCCCAACATGGGCTCTGGAGTCCAGGGGGAGGGAGGCCACAACCGTTTTCACCACACTGCACAATTGTCGTCCTCCCTTCTTGTACAATAGAACCCTCTCCATTCCAGAGTTTGGGAGTCTGTCCCTCCCCCTCAGTCCCAAAGGTGGGCAGACTTGGGCTAGGCCTGCACCACGGCTATGGGTTTGAAGATGAGCCTCCAATTCCTCCCCCAACTCTTACAGGTGTCACCCAGAGAGGAGGGCTTTCCGTTTCAAAGGGTTGCCTCCTTGGAAAACAAGTTAGGTCTGGAGCCGCTGGTGGCCCCATGTGGTGGGCTGGGGGTGAAGAACAATTCTGAAATCAACACTGAGAGACAGGGCTGAGAAACAGATAGCATGCTCTGAGCCCCTGGATGCAGCTAGACCTGAAGCCCACACTCCTCAAGACCCCGAGATAATTGGGGCCATGGTGTCCCTTGTTTGTTTCATCCAATATGAGAAGGGGTTTCTGTCACTTAAACTGAGCAAGACTTAAACAAGGAAGGTGACAAGTATGGCAGAGGCTGAGACTGGCCTTAGCAGCTGTGTAGGCTGCTTGCAGCTGGGGCCCACAGGAGCCTCTGCTCCTATCTGGGGAGACCTGACACCCTAGGGAACCCAGAGGTTCCTTCAGCCCCTCTTTGGTCTTCCTGACAACCTCTCATTGCGATCCAGGCAGTGCCAAGGCGGGGTAGGAGGAAGGAAGACCCTACCAGCGGCAGCTGCAAATCCCAGGCACCCCGCCCCACACTGCACAGTCCCAGGGCCCGCCCACACCTGCCTGATCTGCTCTAACCCCTGAGCCTGCTGGAGTCCAGTGTGTGGCCTCGAAGGCAGCAGCCTTGCTGGGAAAAATGAAACTCATCTCGATCCCTTAGGCCAGCTTCTGACTTCTCTCTGTGGCTTTGATGACTCTTAATGTCCAGCAAGACAGAGTGGGTGCCTAGCCCAGACAGCAGCCCACAGGGGAGCCACATCTTGAAAGGCAGCAGCCCTGGCTTTCTTCTTGCTATGGGACCTTGGGTCTCTCTGAGCCTCAGCCATGCAGTGGGGCAGCTCTACCTCACAGGGTTGTGGGGCTCGCATCAAGCACCCAGGGCAGAGCATACACTTCCTCCTTTGGGCCCCAGGATTGGACCAGGCCTTGGAGGGCAGACCGTCTCCACTGCCCAGCCCATGGAGGCTTCATCCACTGGCCCTGCCTAGCCTGGCAGGAGAGGACCCCTGTGCTGCCCTGAGTGGGGAGGCAGAGGCGGGCAGGGCTGCTTCCATCCCACAGAAGTCCCAGCTGCAGTCCCCCACCAGTGAGGACTTAGGCCAGCCATAGGAACTGCAGCCCAGCACAGGTCACCAGCCAGTCAAAGCCACTCAGCTCCCAGGCCTACTCCCGGCTCCCCACTGACACTGACAACGGTCAAACCCACAATGAGAATGTCTCCAGGAGTCAAATAAGAAAGGTGGGAAATGTTTTTAAGAAATGCATTTTTAAAATTCTCTTTGTAGGCATGCAGAAGAAGGCAACAAAAAGTAGTGAGCATGGCCTTGGAATTGGCTTCAAAGCTTGAAGCAAGCTATTTCAACTTTTGGAGCCTCGGTTTATTCATCTGTAGAAGGGGGATGATGTCGGGACACGTTCCATAGGGTGCTGTGAGGATTAAACAAGGCAATGTGGCATAGGGGGCTCAGCTGAGAGCCCGGCACACAGCATTAATAGGANAGGTGTGGCCCCTGTGAGCGTCACAGCAGGCCTGGGTGAGGACCTGGCCTTCACCTCCCAGCTGACTCTGCAGGAGGGCCTGCATTCTCTCAGGCATGACTCGCTAACCACTGGAGACACAGGCAACAGGGAAGCCACGGCGAGCCATCGGGCAGGAGAAGCCTGCCACACGGGAATGAGCACTTGGCTGCGCGCATTGACCAGTGCCAGAAACACACCCAGCCTCGCAATGGAGTGCAGGCTGAGGCTGGGCAACATGATACGGGGTCCCAGGAAGAGCTGGCCTCCCTGGGCTGCAGCTGAGACCAGCACTGACTAGGCTGGCCTTCATGAGGGGCTGGGAGCTGGCTCCACTCTGCCCCTCCCTAAAGGATTCCAGGAGAGACGCCAGCCCACACAGAAAGAACCCGCATATGTAACTCCTAGAGCCTCGGTTTCCTACCTGTGAGATGGGGCCACGGTGGCTGGTTCACAGGAAGACCGCAGGGGCTGGGTTCACAGCCCCAGCGGAGGTAGATGGTTTGGATGCTGCTCCCCGCACCGGCTCCTGAGGCTGCCCACCGCCTCTGCCTCTGGAGGGACTGCGCTGCACTGCTGGATTCCTCAAGCGTCTCCGTAGGGGCCCTCAGCTCAGGTAAGGCAGTAGGGGAGGGAGTCACTGCCCACCCTCCCAGGGGCACCTGAGGAGGACGCTGGAGTTCTGCCTCCTGCAACCCTTGCTCCCGGAGTCTCACTGCAGACCAGCAGAGCGTGTGACTCGGGCCGGAGCTGGAGGGCCCTGGCTAGGTCATGGGGACCTTGAATGCCAGGCCAGTGAGTTTGGGTTTTTTTAAGAGCAGTAAGAACCACCGAGAGGTCTTAAGTGAAGGCGTGACGTGAGTTTCTGCGTGGTTTCTGAAAATCCCTCTGGCTGCAGTGCGGAGAAGCGTTGTCGGAGAGAGACCATGGAGCACTGGGGACACAGGAGCAGAAGGCAGCGGCTGGCGCCAGGCAGGAGGGGAGCCGGGCCAGAGAGAGCTCTGGGATTGGAGCTGGCTACGGGAGGGCAACCCTGGAAAGGTGGGATCTGGAGGAGACTGCGGGGAGCCATGTGACTTGAGGAGTATGGGGTCATCCAGGGAAGGGGTTCCGGAGGCAGCTGAGCAGGCAAGCCTGGAGCCCAGGAAGACTTCTAAGCCCAACATGGGCTCTGGAGTCCAGGGGAGGGAGGCCACAACCGTTTTCACCACACTGCACAATTGTCGTCCTCCCTTCTTGTACAATAGAACCCTCTCCATTCCAGAGTTTGGGAGTCTGTCCCTCCCCTCAGTCCCAAAGGTGGGCAGACTTGGGCTAGGCCTGCACCACGGCTATGGGTTTGAAGATGAGCCTCCAATTCCTCCCCAACTCTTACAGGTGTCACCCAGAGAGGAGGGCTTTCCGTTTCAAAGGGTTGCCTCCTTGGAAAACAAGTTAGGTCTGGAGCCGCTGGTGGCCCCATGTGGTGGGCTGGGGTGAAGAACAATTCTGAAATCAACACTGAGAGACAGGGCTGAGAAACAGATAGCATGCTCTGAGCCCCTGGATGCAGCTAGACCTGAAGCCCACACTCCTCAAGACCCCGAGATAATTGGGGCCATGGTGTCCCTTGTTTGTTTCATCCAATATGAGAAGGGGTTTCTGTCACTTAAACTGAGCAAGACTTAAACAAGGAAGGTGACAAGTATGGCAGAGGCTGAGACTGGCCTTAGCAGCTGTGTAGGCTGCTTGCAGCTGGGGCCCACAGGAGCCTCTGCTCCTATCTGGGGAGACCTGACACCCTAGGGAACCCAGAGGTTCCTTCAGCCCCTCTTTGGTCTTCCTGACAACCTCTCATTGCGATCCAGGCAGTGCCAAGGCGGGGTAGGAGGAAGGAAGACCCTACCAGCGGCAGCTGCAAATCCCAGGCACCCCGCCCCACACTGCACAGTCCCAGGGCCCGCCCACACCTGCCTGATCTGCTCTAACCCCTGAGCCTGCTGGAGTCCAGTGTGTGGCCTCGAAGGCAGCAGCCTTGCTGGGAAAATGAAACTCATCTCGATCCCTTAGGCCAGCTTCTGACTTCTCTCTGTGGCTTTGATGACTCTTAATGTCCAGCAAGACAGAGTGGGTGCCTAGCCCAGACAGCAGCCCACAGGGGAGCCACATCTTGAAAGGCAGCAGCCCTGGCTTTCTTCTTGCTATGGGACCTTGGGTCTCTCTGAGCCTCAGCCATGCAGTGGGGCAGCTCTACCTCACAGGGTTGTGGGGCTCGCATCAAGCACCCAGGGCAGAGCATACACTTCCTCCTTTGGGCCCCAGGATTGGACCAGGCCTTGGAGGGCAGACCGTCTCCACTGCCCAGCCCATGGAGGCTTCATCCACTGGCCCTGCCTAGCCTGGCAGGAGAGGACCCCTGTGCTGCCCTGAGTGGGGAGGCAGAGGCGGGCAGGGCTGCTTCCATCCCACAGAAGTCCCAGCTGCAGTCCCCACCAGTGAGGACTTAGGCCAGCCATAGGAACTGCAGCCCAGCACAGGTCACCAGCCAGTCAAAGCCACTCAGCTCCCAGGCCTACTCCCGGCTCCCCGCTGACACTGACAACGGTCAAACCCACAATGAGAATGTCTCCAGGAGTCAAATAAGAAAGGTGGGAAATGTTTTAAGAAATGCATTTTAAAATTCTCTTTGTAGGCATGCAGAAGAAGGCAACAAAAGTAGTGAGCATGGCCTTGGAATTGGCTTCAAAGCTTGAAGCAAGCTATTTCAACTTTTGGAGCCTCGGTTTATTCATCTGTAGAAGGGGATGATGTCGGGACACGTTCCATAGGGTGCTGTGAGGATTAAACAAGGCAATGTGGCATAGGGGGCTCAGCTGAGAGCCCGGCACACAGCATTAATAGGAACACAGTCGATTGTCACTTACCATTATTACCTTTTACGCCAAAAGGCTTCTCATTGGGTTTTTAATGGGCATGTAAAAATCATGTAAAATTAGCACACTTACCATGCTGCCCAAGAGATACTAGAAAACTCTTCCGTAGCAATATGATGCACAAGAACACACTGTTCAGCATTTTTTGCTCATGCCTTGTGCAAAGGTACATTTTGCTGTGGATATTATGAATAACCCCTCACTGTGGATACTAACCCTCTCTGTGGGTACGATGAATAACTTCTGTCTAGTCACTCAACCTCCCAGAGCCTGAGTGCTCCCCCGTAACCAGGAATGAGATGCCTCCCCGACAGGGGCTCTGTGAGGACAAGAGGCACCCTGTATGAAGCCCCAGGTCCTTAGCAAAGAAGCCTATCATGGTAGCAGAGGGGGATTTAAAAGCAAAACAGACACATACGCAGCAAAAAAGTAAGAAAAGAAAAGAAGATTCTGGTTGTGGTGGCTCACGCCTGTAATCCCAGCACTTTAGGAGGCCAAGGTGGCGGACCACCTGAGGTCAGAAGTTCGAGACCAGCCTGATCAACATGGAGAAACCTCATCTCTACTAAAACTACAAAACTAGCTGGGCATGGTGGCACATGCCTGTAATCTCAGTTACTCAGGAGACTGAGGCAGGAGAATCGCTTGAACCCGAGAGGTGGAGGTTGCAGTGAGCTGAGATTGTGCCATTGCACTCCAGCCTGGGCAACAAGAGTGAAACTCTGTCTAAAAGAAAGAAAGGAAAGAAAGGAGAGAGAGAGAGAGAGAGAGAGAAAGGAGAGAAAGAAAGAGGAAGGGAGGGAGGGAGGGATGAAAAGAAAAGAAGAGAAGAGAAAAGGAAAGAAAAGAAAAGAAAAAGAACCAATGGTGCTGTCCCACTGTCCAAGGCCATTATTCACTGACAGCATTCAACGCCACTCAGGCAGGTCCCAGGTCCTCTTCGAACTCCAATATTCTTCCCAGCTCTGTCTGGTACCTGGAACACCTCAGCAGTCCTTTCCTGCCCAGTCCAGTCCACACCTGGTACTTCTGCACATGCTCCTCCCTTTGCCCAGGTTGCCAACCTGCGTCTTTTCCAGCTGGCCACTCATCCTTGCAGCCCCCATTCAAACTGCCCCCCAGGACCACACTCTCCAAGTCCTGGCCAGAGTGTCCATCAGCCACCCTGATGGCAGGAGGCCTTGGGTGGGTACCAGACCTGCCTCATCGCCGACCAGTACAGGTGGTAAACACATAAGAAGGTGCTGGCTGAAAAAATGAATCACCAAATGAATTGCTGAATGAATGAAACAGTGACCAGTCCTCTCCACAATGCTCTCCATCAGGAATGCACAGTACACAGGTGTTGGCCCACCACCAGACTGCAATCCCATGTCAACTCCCACCACCTTACCTCACCCTAAGTCTGTAGCAAGCATCTCCTTTCATTTAGGAAATTTGCCTCCAGCATAAAATGGGACAGACCTCTGAGGCCCAGGATGTCCTCGGAGACAGTGGGCGATGTCAAGGGCTCGCCATTTTAACCCACCTCCTCCAGGGATATTTACAGTTGTTTGCAGTATGGCCAAGTTCTAACTAAATCCAGCCAAAGGCAGTGATTTTCCAAAGCAACAAGTGATATTTTCTGTGTCTCCACAAAAAGAATGGCAGTGGTTGTGGAGCCCTGGTGTAATTGCTGGCTCTGCAGACTGTAGGATGAGCCTGGGCTGCCTGAGTATGGGTGTGCTCAGGGGCCGTGGGGCTGGGAGAGTGGCCACTGGCTCGGGGCAGGAGTGCCCTGAGTAGCAATTAGAACGGAGCCCATGGTGGGCGGCTTCAGATGTCTGGCCAGCACAGCCAGCCTGACCACCACACACCCAATCCAAAATAGAAAACTGCAGTGGCCTCTGCTGTGTGCCAGGCCCCAGGCAGCCGGACAGAGCACTGCCAATGTCAGCCTCCTCCCTCAGCATCGATCCAGGCTTCCTCTGAGGCCCCCTTGTGCTGAGCCATGGTCCCTCCTGCCCTCTCCAGGAAGCAGAGCTTCCCACAGCTCCAGTCACAGGACTAGAGAGTCCCAGGCAGTCTCAAAAGGGATCCCCTAGCCTCTCTCTTGTCCTTCAGGGGCTGCCCCCAAAAGATCGAGCAGCTTCTGGGCACTAGAGCCTTCATTTCCAAATGCACACCTCAGCTCAAAATAGAGAAAACCAACTTTTCAAAGAACCAGCTGGAGTTCAACAGGAAACCACAGCAGAAAAACCAGTGATTCCCGGTCAGCCAAGGGGCAGAGGGCTAACTGGGCATTTCAGCACCACCGCCTGCTCCCTGGGCTGGCATCACCCCCACACAAGGAAACAGGAAGACTGACTGCCAGCCCATAAGTCCACCACAAACATATCACGCATACCAGTATGCACAAGGACAGACACAAACTCAACAGATGCTCAACACACTTACACACAGAAACCCAGACACATACGTGCACAAAAGACACTGGCATATGCACATGTTCACACAGGTGCACAGGCACCCAGATGCAGGTACACACCAACGTTCCAGAACACATGTGCACACACTCACGAAGGTACACACACATACATGGACGGACCCACCCCTGGATGCAAGCCAGAGACCTGTTCAGGCAGGCGTAAGAGAGAGGCGCACGCTGCTGCCTGCTGAGCCTTTTGGAGACCCGGGCCTCCCCTTGCATAAATAGCCCCCTGCTCAGACCAATCAAAACAACCTGCTTTCCAGCCAAGCCCTTCAGTTGGAGCACGAGGCTCCCTAAAGCACGGGGAGGGCAGGGAAAGTCCTCAGCGCAGGCCTTGCCCTCGCAAGGGACTCCCAGGTAACCCTTTTCCAAAGCCCAGGCAAGAGCAGCGGAGAGAAAGGAGCCAGAGAAGTGCGTACTCACCAGCCCATCGCAGTTGCTGAGCGCCACAGAGGAGGCTTCCGCTAGGCCGGCCACGTCTCCGACGTAGAGACAGCTCCCGAGCAGGGGCTCCACGCGGGTGGTGCCTGTCTCGCCCTGCCACTCCATAGTGGCCCCAGGCGCCACGAGGCGGGCGTTGGGCCGCAGCCGCAGGTGCAGGTCTCGGCCAAAGACCGTGACATTATAGAAGAGGTGACTGCCAGGGTCCTCCTCGTTGCCTCCGGGGAAGCTCGGGGTCCGGACAGGGGCGGCCCTGCGGGCTCGTACCCCTGCTCTGGCCGTAGCTGCCGACACCACGTGGGACACCAAGCGGCCCCGGGCGTCAGTGCGCACCGGCACCGCCAGGATGCGCTCCGCTCCGTGCCCCAGGGGCCCGCCTGCAACGGGAAGGGGCATTAGATCGGCGGAGACCTCGGAGCCCCAGAGCCTCAGAGCCCCGCCGGCAAGCCACGCCCCCCAGACCCCGCCCCACTGCGAAGGGCAGGGGCATTCCGCCAGGCAACCCCAGAAGCCAGCCTGCACCTCCCCGGCTTTCCTGCAACCGGGAAGGGGCGTTAACAGGGCCACCACTCCGGGGCTCCGCCACTCCCCAGCCGTTCCCTCCTTAGGGGACCTTGCCTGCCGAGAGCGCTGCCCCCTGCCCCGTTCAGGGTTGGGGCTCTGTGGGAACCTCCCTGTGCCCGAAGAGACGACCCTGTCAGAGAGTCCCCCGAACCTTGAACCCACCGTCCTTGGCAGGACGTGGGGCTGCTCGGAAGCCATTCCGGGTTGGCCCCCTCACCCGTGTGCCACGACCCCTCGGCGGGGCCCTGCTGCCCAAGTGCCCTCACCGCTGGCCTCCGGAGCGGCGGAGTCTCGGCTTCCCCGAGCACGAGCGGCCTGTCCTGCCTGTCCAGCTCCCGCTCAGCCCGCTGCCGGCCCCGTCTCCCCGAGCGCCCGAGGACTGGGAGGGGTGGAACAGGGTCCCTCCGATCTCTGGGGATCCCCTCCGGAGCGCCCCAACCAATCCTTAGGGCCCAAGGCTACGCGCTGGGCAGCCGGCTCCTCCGGAGCGTCCCCGGACACGAGCCCGGGCGCCGCCTCGCCCTGGCTCCCCCCCGGACCCGCTGGGGCTGACTCTGCGCTCTCCGCCGCGGGGCTTTTCCCGGCCCTCCGTCCCCACCCTCCGCGACTCGGGAGCCGCCAGTGCTCCGAGGCTGCCCCCGGCCCAAGGCGCTCGGGTGCGCTGCGGGGCGCCCCCTGCGCGACCAACCCGGCCCCGAAGTTGGCCAACTTGGCCCCGGGCGGGGCGCGCGGAGTTTGCCCAAGTCAGGCTGGACGACGCCTGGGGAGGGGGTGGCG
>NW_016803512.1:686305-703843 GCF_001698545.2 Rhinopithecus bieti
TGACCCGGCGCATCTTGGCGCGGCCGCCGCCGCCGCCCGCTTCCCTCTTCGCGCCGCCGCCGCCGCGGTGCCGGGCTCGCAGCGAAGCACAGACACCCCGAGGCGGCTGCAGAGAAGCGCCGCGGGCCGGGCCGGGGGAGCCCAGCAGCCAGCCACCCCAGGCGCACAACCTCCGAGGAGCGGCGCCGGCAGAACGTCCCCACCTAGCGAGCACTCAGGGTGCTGGGTCCCACTCATCAGCCCTGGGAATCAAGGGGTGCACCCCCTCTCTCTGTGCCCTGGGGCAGGACAGGGTGAGGGAATGAAAGGAGAGGGGGGACTGACTACTGGGTCCTAGGGGCTGAGCCAGGCCTAATGCCCAAATAGAGGCCACAAAGGCCAGAAGATGCTAAGAGGGTACACCCAGGGCACGACCCCAAAGATCAACTTTTGCCCTTACTGTGAGAGGCAAGGCTCCCTCAGTCCCCAGTTCCTCTTCCTCTGAAGTCCCTGTCCCCTGTCCCCCATCTGCCTTCCCATCCCTCCGCTGCAGCCTCAGCACAGCCTCTTCCTGCCAGACCTGGGCTCTCTGCCCAGGAGCACAGTCAGGCTCCTGCCCTCACCTGTCCTCAACCCCACGTATGCATTCTGTCCTCCCGCCACTGCACTCCTGGCCCCCAACCTGAAATGTCCTCTCCAAGGTCTGCCTACCTTTTCCACCTAAGCATCCAAGGACACCTGGGTCCATCCTGGAGCCAGTTTGCTGTTAGAGCCCATTGCCAACTGGAATCCCTCCCCAATCCCTCCTCTCCAGCAAGGCCCTGATCCTCCTATGCTGTCTAAGCTCAGCGGCCTCGCTCCAGGGACTGCCTGAGAGCCCCCACTCAGGCTATTGGACATCTCTGCCCTGGGACCCCCAATTTCTGCCTCACTTCCCCAGAGGGTGAACACCTACCCCTTCGATTTTCTCATTCGCCCTGCCCCAGGCCTGTGTGGCCAGGGCTTTGATCTTTGCCTTGGCCAGGGGCAGAGGACCCAGAGATGACTCAGGCCTCTCCCTGCTGGCCAGGAGGTCCCAGTCGTTGGGGGAAACATGACTTACACAGCAGGCTGTAACTGTGATCTCACGTCCTTGGTTCTTTCGATTCTGGGGCCTGGGTGTGAGGGCACCGCAGCTGGACAGCCATCTTCACCTGCAAGCTGTGCTCTTTCTGGGTCACCTAAGGGTGCCCGAGGCTGGATCCAGCCCCCAGGCATGGTGAGATGCCACATGGAAATTTAGATTGGTAACTTTTCTTGAGATATTGGAAGATGTGGCCACACTAGACCCACACTCCTGCTTAGCAGCTGTTAAATGGGCACTTACCTTGCAGTTTGTGGCAAGTCAATCCACTCCTCACTCTCTGTAGGCATCTGCTCTTGTGACCTCTGATGACCCAGGTGGTTCCAGAGAAAGTTGGAACTGGAATCCTAGTGTATCACAAGAGAGATGACTCCAGAGCTGGGCATCCAGGAGGACTTCCCATAAGAGGTGGCATGAGTTGAATCGTGCAGGCTGGGGGAGCCAGGCAACCCAGAGTTCGGTCCAGCCAGTTGGCATCCTAGAACCCATGAGACATTCCTCTGGTGATTGTCAGTGCTTCCATCCTCTTCAAAACACAAGTGAAACCCAACCAGCAGCCGCCCCTACTTCAAGGGGCATGTTCTACACCTTCCTGCCGTGTTTATGGTTGGGTTTTTCTTTACACAGCACCTAAAACTTTATTCAAAAATTTAAAGGATACTTTAAATCATTACCATAAATGGAAAAGCCAGCATCTCACCATCTTTCCATAAATCAAAGATAATTGCTAAAAACAAATACAACAAGAACAGAAATGTTATCAAATTCCAGATACTTCGACCTGCTAAAGGTACTGAAGGCTGAAGCTGATTAGCAAGTGTTACAAAAGCCTTAAGATGGACTAGCACAGAAGTCACTGCTTTGATGTGATCAGAAGTAGGAAAGGAGACCTGAAAAGGAGTAACTCTGGCTTTGTGAGTTGATGGCATCTTCTAACAGGTTCACGGAGCTAAATTATTTTGTATACTTTGGGATACTTGCTTTAGGATATTTTTTGGAAAAAGAGTTTGTCTCCTGGACACTGAATAACCCCTGGCAGCTGTTTCTTCCCACATCACCCATGTCCCTGCCACCAGGGATGAGTTGGGGACGGAGCAGCACCCTTGCCCGGCCCATCCTTTAATGCCCCCACTGTCACCCACCAGGGTGGTGGATGAACGAGGCTCACATGCATCTAACTTCACAGTTAAACCCTCAGGGAGGTGGAGGGGACTTGCAGACACATCCCAGCTTCGTGATCACTTGTCCTCTACTCAGAAACAAACAGAAAAACAAAAAACAACCAAAGAACAACAACAAAAATCTTCCTACTTCAAACCTCCATGACTCAACTCTCGCCTCTCCCCTCTGCTGGTGTTTGCCTTTTTCTCTGGTCCCCCTTTTCCTCTTCCAGGTAAAATATGGGACACAGAAGTCCCCAGTGGCTCTCTGCCCCTCTACGTGCGTCTAGGTCCCAAAGACAAAAACCAAGGGCCACTGGACCGACGCCGCTGGATGTGTTGTTCAGCGCATGCCACGTGCGTTAGTTTCTACTGGAGCCTGAATCTTCAGGTCTGACTGTGCTCTCCAGCTTACGGCAGTCCTCATCACCCGCTGTTGCCCTACACCTGCCTATTGCTCGTGATTGTCAGCACCACGGTCCCTGAAAACCTGGAGTTGTCACCCTCACCGAGAAGCCCAGTGTTTGTGGGGAGGAGTGAGGACAATTCAGGGTCAGCTCCGGCCTTACACACCCAAGCCCTTTAAAACCTTCCTGAAGATGTGAAGTGCAGAAGAGGTGAGCACCTTTCCAGGTCATCTTGGGTGCCACGAGTCACCCCCCATCCCTGGCAGAAGAAGCATCAAGGAGGAGGAATGTTTTCAGTTGCCCACTTCAGCTCTCAGTTGGTGGTTGCCCTGCGTTGCCCTGAGAGGAGGGTCGGGCTCCCTGGTCTGGCTCAGGCTTCCGGGTGACATTTGTCAGCACAGACCTCATTAAAGACAGGAACCTATTTGAGAGCCAGTGCTGTCCCCCGATGTCCACACAGAAACCAGCCCCTGAGAAGGTCTCCTGCACTTTGACAAAGTCACCTTTCTTGGCACGACCTGCCAAGCAGATGGAGGCAGGGAGGTTTCACTGTCCTCCCTAATGACAGACAAGCTCTCAGGGGCTGTGGGAAAGGAGCTGGACTCTTAGTCTCACTGGTGCCTGTGTGCAGAGTGGGTCAAGCATGAGGGGCTAGTTACCTTGTCGAGGGGCCTTGAAGACAGCAGCTCTGTCCAACTTTGCTGTTGGCACACAGCGAGTGCAGTGGTCCCATCAGATGCTCTGGTGGAGTTCTGGCCGGGAGTGGCCCTGGGGAGCAACATGTCAAGGGAACGCTGATTGAACAGAATGTGGAGGCCTAGTGGGCTGCAGAAAGAGTGGTTCTTGCTGTTTCTTGAGCATGCTCCTTCCCCATGCCATGTACACACTTTAATAGGGAGCAGCTGTGTCCAGCAAAAGAGGAAAGATGGGTGGTGTTTCAGTAGCAATTGTTTTTACTGCCATTTTGCACCACGGAGGCGTCCCATCGCCATTGAGATTGATTCTGCCTGGAAGTGAAAGACAAACTGCTTGAGGTCTGGAGGCTTGGGGATCAGGGCTTGGTTAACATTTCTACATGGAGATGCAAGATGGAGACTCAGACTCAGTCTAAGCATTTATGGCCCTGGGAAGGATGTAGCTTAATGCCTATTTGTGATTGTCCTTTGCACATATGCTCAGCCTAGCAGAGAACAGAGAAAAATTTTAAAGGGGCTATCTGGGTGTGTCAGGCAGCGACACCATTTGAGCAGGGGTCTAAATCTCTGGGTTCACCTGTGTCTGGTCCCTGTCAGGGTCAAGGGGCCATTTTGTCCAGCCCCCTCATCTGGGAAAGGCCTTTAGGTCCCTCAAGATGCTCCTTGCTGCAAGTAACACAGCCAGCTTAAACCACAAGTAAATGCATCAGCTCGCACACCCGGAAGTCTACAGGTGTGATGGCCACGGAGCTTAACCGCAGCACCAAGGGCCCTGCTGTCTGCCTAGCATCTGTGCCCCAACCAGGTAGAAGGATGGCCAAAACACAGGTGCACTGCCCTCTCCCAGAAGGGCTGCTGTCTCCCCTGTGGTCTGTGGGCCAAAGCTGGGTCATTTGCCGAACCAGTTGCTGACAGGCTGTGGGTGAAGGGACGACTGGGAGAAACCTGGATTAAGCATCGCATCCACCTCAGTGCCCCCAGCATTGCCTTCTGTCTTTATTTCCAAATCAGAGTATTGCATAGTACCAGGCATCCTCCTGCCTGGCGAAAGAAGCTTTTCCCATGTGACGCTATATTTGCATCCCGTTCCTGTACTACATCATCTGGACAGCGTGCAGAATTCCTTTCTTTTTATGTAAATCCTGTAGGTAACTAGTGAAGAGCCCAATTATATTACATTATGGGGATCTGTGTTCAAGGCCTTTTCTAAGCCTGTCTGGACACTTTCTTACTTCCTAGATTTTGAGGAACGCCATTGGTGGCCCCAGCCCAGGCCTTGCTAGATCCCCGGGATCCCTGGCCTCTGGGGCTTCATTCCCTTTAGGTCACCCTCTGCGTCAATGTCCTTCCATCCAGTCCAGCCTGACCCTTCCCAGTTCACAGGATCAAGGGTGTGGGCCTTAAAGACACTGAAGCTTCTGGCTGGGACTTCAGGGCTATGGTGCCCATGATGAAGCCTAAGACAAAGACCCTGGTGGGAGGAAAACTCTGGGTGCAGGGCTGGGGGCCTCCGACCATCTCTACAGCCTTGGGGACCCCACTTCTCCTCCAGGAGGGAGAAGGGTCCCTCCTCTGGCTGGTAGGCGCATCCTTCTTCACTGCTCCTGCCAACAGCTCCAGGGGTCCTTCTTCCTCTGCAGAAACACTGAGACTGGACACAAATGCCAGGACACTGAGAGTGGGGCTCCTGGAGGAACTGGTCGCCTCTGCTCCCTGTAAAATGGTGTCCCCTTCCTCTGAGGGTGCCAAGAACAAAAAGAAAGAAACAAAAAAATATATGCTTGTATCCTTTTGGTAATTTTTTAAAAGTTTGTTTTTAAAAACGCACTAAATCGTCCCTGTGCTCAGTGTCTCTGCAGCTCTGGCTCTGGGCCACCCCTCAGGAGGAGAAGACTTTTCTCTTCATGCTGACCCAAGGCCAATCCTTAGGGCTGGTCCCTGACCCCTCTGCTTCCTGGGCAGTCTCATCCTTTCTCATAGGCTCGAGAGCTGGTATGCTGATGACTGCCCACCGGCCGGGTTCACCCTACGGGTAAATGCGGCTCCCCCAGCCACCTGCATCAAAATGTCTCAAAGCCTCACCAACTCACCAACCCAGAACTGCCCCATCTCCAGCCTGGCCCCAGCCCTGGCCCAGTCCCCTTGGGCTCAGCATCTGGCATCTCCACTCTCCCTGCAGGCACCCAGCCAGGGACCCGGGAGTATCTCGGTCCCCTCCATTCCTTTTTCCCCACATGAAAGCACTCTCCAATCCCACCCCCTCCCTACCACCCTCTCTACCCCAGCCTCAATACCCGTCCCTGACATGATGGAGCACCCACAGGACCACCCCCGTTGGGCACTAGATGCCTGAAATTGAGCCCGTGGGCTCAAGTGACATCCTCTCCTGCTAGTCAGATGGGGGCGGCTCCAGGACAGCACCCCACACACAGTGACCTGCACACAGCACGCATCTTCTCATGACTGCCTCTGTCTCCTCATTGGAGCGGGCTTGCACACCTCTCTCCCAGTCTTGAGCAAAGCTTGAGCATGGCTTATATTTGTTTTCAACAGAGGGTAGATGCGAGTAACCCCTAAAACAAGTTGGTGGCTGAAAGTGCCAGTGTTCTTTGGAATAATGAGGCCCATCTCCCAACTGGACAGCTCCTTCTCCACCCTGCGGGCGTGGCTGTCCTGGGTAGCAGGGGGTCGGGTTTCCTGGGGTTAAGGGGAATTCCGCCAGAGCTCAATGGCTTAGATTATTTCAACTCCCCTTTCCAGTCGTGTGCCCTTGGGAAAGTTAACCTCTCGTGCCTCAGTTTCTTAAAGTGTGTATTGGGCATGATAATACCTCGTCATAGAGCAGTTTTCAGAATCAAATGATGTGGTTTTTTTGAGACCGGATCTCACTCTGTCGCCCAGGCTGAGTGCAGTGGCGTGATCACAGCTCAGTGCAGCCTCAACATTCCAGGCTCAAGCGATCCTCCCACCTCCGCCAATCAAGTAGCTGGGACTGCAGGCATGTTGCACTGTGCCTGTCTAATATTTTATATTTTGTAAAGACAGGGTCTTGTTTTGCTGCCCAAGCTGGTCTTGAACTCTTGGGCTCAAGCGATCCACCTACCATAGCCTCATCAAGTGCTGGGATTGCCGGTGTGAGCTACCACACCTGGCTGAGAATCAAATGATTGACCACATATGTGGGGCTCACAGCTGATCCTCACAGAGTGAGCACTGGTACCTTTGCTAGTATCGCTCTCCATTGCTTCCTGTACATGGCTGGACCCACAGTGCAGTATTGGGCCAGAAACACAACACTGTGGATGCTGGAAATTTGCAGAGTGTTTTGACCATGGCCTTTTTCATGCCATCACTGACTTTAGAACCAAACCCTGACTGTACTGTATGACATTAATGGCAGGAGGCCAGGGTTGACTTTGGACTGGTAACCTTGCCAAAGTCTTGCAGAAAATATGGCAATTGACAAAACACAGCCTGGTACATAGTAGGTGCACAGTAAATATTTGTAGAACCAAACGAGTAAGATGATTTTCAAAGGTAGATGCCATGAAGGAGATAAAAGAGGCAGGTGATATAGAACACGTGTGACAAAGGTGGTGGATGGTGGGAGGGGGAGGTTTAGGCTAAAAGCTAATCAGAGAGAATTTCCCAGGGAGAGTGGCTTACACAGGGAGCACCTCAAGCAGACAGACGGCACGTGCAGAGGCCCTGAGATGAGAAAGAGGTTTCTGTGCTCTAGGAAAAGCAAGAGCAGTGCAGCAAGAGGGTGGTGAGAACAGGAGAGAGCAGGAGGGGATGGAGTGAGAGAGGAAACCGTCGTGGAGGCAGGGACTTGTGGGTCTCAGCCAGGGGGTTGCATTTTGTTCTAAGCAGAGAGTTTAAAGTAGAGGAAGGAAGCAAGATCATGCTCACTGCAAAATGCCCTGGGAACTAGGAACTCTCACTGGGACACTGGTTGAGGGGTCCCCAGCCCTCTTCTCAGGAGAAGGATCATGCATGTTTCTACCCCATGACCACCCTCATCTGCCCAGATCAAAGGTGACGGGGTCAGCTGGACCCTGCAGTTTCCTCTCCCACTGGAGCAGAAAGATGCCATCGTTGGGCAGCTCTGCAGGTAAATTAGCCAAGGTCTTCACAAACTGCCTCCCCTGAGCCTCGTGACTGCCCGCAAGGTGGATCTGCAGCACCCCACTTGCGGTGAAGAGGCTGACACTCAAGGACAGCAGCCCCCGAGGGTTCAAAGGCAGATCGAACCCCCAGACTCCAACGCTCACCCCATATAGGGGTGTCCAGTGGCTTCTGAGACCCTGGGACTTCTGGGGTCCAGCATCTTCCCATGAAGCCCCCCTCGTCCTGGAGTGGTCATGGAGTCATTCACTGTCACTCACAAACTCAAGCATCCTATCCTAAGTGATGCATAAGGGGCTGCCCACTGGTGGCTCATAGCGTTTTATTTTTTAACTCAAATTATTTGCTAAGATTTAAAAAAGCAAAAGATGGCCCATGAAAACATGCAGCTCTGGCTTCCACGGAAAAAAAAAAAAAGCCCAGTGCTCCTCTGGGCCCGCTCTGCCACGGGGCATCCACAAGCGGGAACTGAGGGCCTCCAGACCCTCACGTTCCACACACAGCCACCTCGCCCCTGGGCCTGTGACCTCCAGCCCATGTGCTGCAGAGCCCAGCTCTGCCTCATTGGATGGAGAAGCTGGGGCAGGGGTCCCTGAATGGCTGGGGCAGCCCCGGGGAACCTCTGTAGCCCAAGGCTTTGCATACCCCGTCCCGGGCTTCTCTGCTGTCTCACACGCGGACCTCTACGATGGCTTCAGCTGCTAGAACTTTCCAAAATGTTCCTTTTCCTATCCCCATGTAGCACCAGTGACCCCCTGCTACCCATTAAGAGGTCCTGCTCTTTGGCTGCAGATAGGAACCGTGACCTGAGGAAGAGACCATCCCCAAGGCCCTCCAAACCTAAGTCTGGAAGCACAGGATGCTGGGAGGGAGGACGGGAAGGCAGGGGTGCAGGGTGGAGGAGAGTGCCATGGGAACACTGTCATCTCAAGGCTGGGGGACTTCCCAGCAAATTGATGTGAAAGGGAACAGAAGCCAGTTCAGGTTGCTGGATGGGTGACTTCTCCAGGAGACCAGAGGCGAGAGTTCACTTGCACATGCCTGTATACACACACTCGCACCACGGCACACACAGGTGGTGATGCACGTGCACTAGCAGGCATGCAGACACACGCCAATCTGCAGCCCGCAAACGCCCACAGACCCAGACACGCAGACGCACGCTCCAGAGCCCACGCAGTGCCCCGGCCTCCCTAATTGCATTTCTGAAAATGAGAAAGAGGAAATCGAATGACTTTGAGGCGGCTGCCGTTACCCCATGGCGATTTCCCATCTCCGTTCAGAGAGGCCGCAGCAGCAAGGCTGTCTGGAGTTCCGTCTGAGCCCTGAGACTCCTTAGCAACCCTCAGCATGGGCCATACTGCAAGCTGTCTCTGGCCTCGGCCAGCCGGCCTGCTGTGGATGGGAGCTGCCAGCTCACCTAGGGCTTGCAGTGGTAATAAGGGCCACTGACCTGCTTCCTAGGGCAACTGAGACCCCAGTGTCTCTCTGTTCTCAAAAGGCACCCCAGAGCCCAGGACCACATTTCCCAGGGCCCCTGCCCCATGCTTGGTGCATCCTAGGACCCTGTGCCTATAGGATGAGAAGCTGCTGCCCAGAAGATCCCTTCCTATGGGCCAGTGCCACAGTGTGTTCTCCCCCTGAGGCTCTTCCCGTCCTGAGCCACTCCGCAGATGCTCTGATTGGAAGCTCCCCCAGACCCCTTATTCCCCACGACATCTCAGACACAGCCTAGGCAGGAGGTTGCTGTTGGCCATAATATTGTCTTCAATGATAGAGCAAATTGCATGATCAGCCACACTGTTATCTTGGAGGTCAACCGAGACCCTGAGATCTTCCTCATGTAAACATAGTAAAGCATGTCTCCCGCACCCACACAGGACACGGACGACAGAGGCTTTGAACTGATTACAGGTGTCACTGGTTTCCCTCTATCGGTTTGAATCTGTGATGATGAAGTGCACATCTGAGAAACAGCACAGTCCCTGGGCCAGGTGGCTCCAGGAAAGCCCCATCCCTGGTCTGAATGACCGAGCCCCTATGCTCCTGCATCCTCCTGGACACAAGAGAGGCAGTGGCTGGACCTGAGAACTGTAGAGCCAGGTGGTCCTGGACAAGCCATCCCTGCAGAGGAAGACCCTCAGCCCTGGGATCAACAGGGAGTGAGCAGTAACTTGCTTCAGATTCATCAGAGGTTTGTGGACAATTCCATCCACCTGACACAGGGCAGCAGGGAAACAAATGTCTCCGAAAGGCCTTACTCTCACTGGAAACTGGGATCTGGCCTTGCACAGTCCCAGGTCTCAGCCTCTGCCCAGACTAGACCCTGGCCCTCCATCTCACTGGGCCCCAGGCTGTGGCCACGGTAGGCCCCAGGTGTCAGCTTTGCTGGATCATGGACCTCAGTCATGCAGAACCCTAGGCCTCAGCCTCACTGAACCCTAGACCACGACCTTATTGGACCCTGGACCTTGGCCTCACTGACCTTGGACCTTGGCTTGCTGGACCCTAGACCTCAGTCTCATTGGACCTTGGGTTATGACCTTGCTGGACTCTGGATCTTGGCCTCACTGGACCCTTGGCCTCAACTTCACTGGACCATGGGCCTCAGCCTCATGGGATCCTGGACCTCGACCTCACTGGACCCTGGATCTTGACCTCACTGGACCCTAGGCCTCAGCCTCACTGGACCTTGGCCTCACTGGACCCCGGACCATAGTCTCACTGGGTCTTGGCCTTGCTAGGCCCTAGACTTCAGCCTTGCTGGGCCTTAGACTCTGGCCTTGCTTGACCTTGGACCTCAGCCTCACTGGACCCTAGACCATGATTTTATTGGACCCTGGACCTTGGCCTCACTGGACTTGGACCTTGGCCTTGCTGGACTCTGGACCTCGACCTCACTGGACTTGAACCTGGGCCTCGCTAGCCACTGGGTGCTTGCCTCCGATTCTCTAGCCCCTCTGCAGGCTGCAGTCCTGCCATGCCCCCTCGTCTCTGTGCTGCCAGCACAACTCCAGTCTCACCCTCTCCTCTTCTTGGGGAATTTGAGGCTCCTTAGAAAATGCCTTCTGCAGAAGGCCTACTCCACCAGGCAAGCTGCTGTCCTAGAGAAAAAATAAAAACCTCCCAGCCTCACTTATAACAAACTTGGTCTGTTGTGCAACTTTGCAGTACAGAATGTACATGTGCCCAATCTCCCCACTGTTGCATAATTTTCCAGCTGTTTTCAGGACTCTTTCATCCCTCGTCTGGCATATTTCACAAGCCATATATAAAAATTATATATATGTAAATATAAAGATGAGCATATGTGTGCGATGAAACGACAAATGTGAAGTGAGGGGAAGGAGGTAGGGGACCAGGACTTAGCAAAAAGACGGATGAAACAAGTGTAAACATTTTGAATGCCACCTTCTAGACGTCTGGGCGAGAAAAGGAAGTTGGACTCCATTTAAATTTAAAGTGAGACATTCATCCAATAAAATCGATTTCAAACTTGGTGCTATTTGACTTCCCTCTTCTCCAGTAGTTTTCTTTTTTTCGTAGTCACCCTTAAAACCCCATCCTATTTGTTACAGAAATTCTGTGTGCATCTTCTTGCCAAATATTTCTTAACGTAAGCTGAGATGCCCCACATGGCAGAGAAAGGCCACATCCTGGCAAATCCCGGCATCCTCATGCCCTTATCATGACCCTTCACAGAAAGAAGCTCAACACTTCCTCCCGACAGGAAACCTGGGTCTCTGCTGGTCCAGCCAAAGTCACCTGCCACAAAGGAGGTCACTCTCTTCCTGGAAGCAGGATCTGCCCGGGATGGCTGGGCCTGTGACGGGGAAGCCGCTGAGCTGCTGAGCAGAGCAATCTGCAGGGCCAGCAGGTCACACTCCAGGCCACAAGCTGGAGGCTTGCAGGCAGAATCCTGACCATGGGTGTGTTTGGCTGGGATAGCACAGTCATTTTTAAAATTTGAATTAGATGCACATGTTAAAAACTAGGTGCTTTCAGATTAGAAATCTAGATTCTTGGCTGAGAACAGGAAACTGATAAAATAAAATGTCCTGACAGCACTCCAGCACGGCAGCGGGACCAGGGGCTCAGAAGGGGGTGCCTATCCATTTCAGATCCCTTCTCACCTGTATCAGTTAGCTGTCGGCACAGGAGTACTACCTTGCCACCTACCCCAGGGAACAAGAGCCATCCTCAGGTCACAGCTCTGCAGGTCCAGGCTGCAGCCGGGGCAGCTCAGCTCCATGTCAGCTCATGTGGAGCCCAAAGTGCTGGGACAGCAGCTCCTGGGGAAGCCCATCTCATGGAGGAGGTCAGAAGCTTCCAGAAAGATGAGCATAAAGACCTCATGCTTAAGGTCTGGGCTCCAATCCAGCACACCATCACTTCCACCTGTGTTCCATTGGCCAGGAAAGACGCACGCCCAGCCCATCGGGAGTGGGGTGAGGAGGGACACTTCATCCTAGAGGGAGAAGCTGCAAAGTCACACAACAGTGGATGTGGAGGAGGGATGTGTACTGGATTGAGCAGGGTCCTCCAAAAATGCAAAAATGCAAATCTGGAATCTTAGAAAGGGATCTCATTTGAAAACGGGCTCTTTGCAGATGTAATTAGTTAAGAGGAGGTCACAATGGATCAGAGTGGCCCCAATCCAATATGATTGGTGTCTTTCTAAGAAGTGGAGATGCAGAGACACTGATACACGGAGAGAAGGCTGTATGGTGACAGAGACAGAGATCAGAATGATGCCACCACCAGCCAAGGAACAGCAAGTGTTGCCAGAGCTATAACCTGAATTGTGCCCCCTTCAGATTCACATACTGAAGCCCTAACCCCTAATGGGACTGTATCTGGAGACAGGGCTTTTGGGAGGAGATTAAGGTCAAATGAGGTCACAGGGGTGGGGCCCTAATCCAATAAGATTGGTGACCTTATAAGAAGAGGAAGGGATATCTACCTCCCTCATTCCCTCCCTCCCTCTCCCTCTCTCTCTTGCTCTCACTCTGGCTCTATCCATCACCTGAGGACACAGCAAGAAGGCGGCCAGCTACAAGCTGGGAAGAGAGCCCTCACCAGGAACTTAGGTGAATGGCATGTTGATTTTGAACTTCCTGCTTCTAGAACTATGAGAATAGATTTCTGTTGTTTAAGCACCTCTATGACATTTCAGTGGCAGCCCAGGCTGACTAGTGCAGCCAGCAGTCACCAGAAGCCAGGAGAGACACACGTAACAGACTTTCCCTCAAAGCCTCCAGAACGAGCCAGCACCTTGATTTCAGACTTCTGGCCTCCAGAACTGTGAGAGTCGATTTCTGTTGTTCTAAGTCAATTGAGTTTGTGATCATCCATTACAGCAGCTCTAATATAGGATGGGTGAGGAATTGGAAACAACAAGAAAATGTACCACAGACTGTCCTTTTGGACACAATTACTCAAGAGGCTTCCTGCCATGGTTTGAACATGGCCCCTACAAAATTCTTGCGTTGGAAATGTAATCCCCAATGCAACAGTGTTGAGGGATGAGTTGTGATAAAGGGGGCTTGTGAAAATCAGTTCTGTCTCTTCTGCTCTTCTTCCATGTGAGGACACAGGAAAAAAGCCCCCATCAAATGCTGGTGCCTTGATCTTGCCTTCAGAATGGTGAAAGAATAAATTTCTGTTCTTTGTAAATTATGCAGTGTTGGTATTCAGTTACAGCAGCACAAAATGGACGAACATACGCCTGCTCACAAAATATACTCACTCCATCCTAAGACCCTGAAAGCCTTAACCACTCATTATTCAAGCTTCAAGACCAGAATCCCCCATCCCACATCACATCCAGATGTGACTTCTCTTGCTCCAGAGACCTGTGGAACACAAGGAGAAGTTATGTTCACCCCTCCTACCTTCCGTGCCTCACACACACCCCACCAACACTCCCATTCAAAGGAGGGAAGGACAGGAAGCCCATAGCAGTCACCAGTTCATAGCAATTCTTAAACCCTGTTGGAAAAATGTTGCCAGGTGCTGCTCCCCTGGGGGTTGGGAATGTACTGGGATGAGGCCCCAGGTTCACCCTCTGGGACTGGACCTTCAATCCATTGTTTTCTGTGGCTGTTTACTCTCCAGGAGATCCTTCCTTTCCCATCCTTCTCCTTGGTCACCTCTGAGAAGGACCCTGGAAAATATGCCCTTCATGGCAGCTGAAAGGTCTTGTTCATAAAATGTCAGTGGCCCCCAAATTTTTTTTCCACATTAAATACTCTTAGTCTCTTTTAGTCCAGCCTGGTGAGCCTTTGTCAAAACCGCTCTCTCAAAAATGATGCATTTCATAGGTACTGAATGCTGTCTGCCAAAAGCCATATTCACAATTTATTACAAGACATGCCTCTCTCTACACTGAATTGCAGGTACTGTGAGCCCCCTAAGCTGCTTCAGGACCCACAACTGATCTTTCTAGTAACTACTAGGCATCGTTTAATTCTTTCAGAGGTCTTCACACAAGGTGTGATAGCTGCACCTTTAATTTGATTTTTGCCCCCGAGCTATATCTTCATTGACTTGAATTTTCTTCTGGACTATATCTTAAGTGGGAAATCCTTTATTGGATGGAGAGATTGGAGATTACAAATAGTTTTCTTGACTGGACACAGTGGCTTACACCTGTAATCCCAGTACTTTGGGAGGCCAAGATGGGAGAATAGCTTGGGTTCAGGAGTTCAAGACCAACCCTGGCAATATAGTGAGACCCTGTCTCTACAAAAAAATTAAAAATAATAAAAATTAGCCAGTCATGGTGTCACATGCCTGTTGTCCCAGCTACTTGGGAGGCTGGGGGTGGTTGATCACTGGAGCCTGGGAGGTCAAAGCTGCAGTGGGGTGTGGTCATGCCACTGCACCCTAGCCTGGAAGACAAAGCAAAACCTTGTCTCAAAAAACAAAAAAGAAAAAAGAAATAGTTTTATTTTCCAACCCAGAAAGTTCCAGAATTTCCAGGATCTCTTTTCCCTCTCAATTCTTCCTAACAAGCAGCCAGTGTTTTCCTGAGATGTCTCCTGTTTGTGGTTCCACATCAATTGTGAGCAGCAGAGGCCAGCGCATGCCTTCAACCTCCTACCCGGACACGCCCAGTCCAAGGCCGTGAGTGTACCAAGTACCTTTTCTAACCTTCAACTTACTGCAAGTGACAGTTTTTAGCAAATGTCTCACCATTCCATAACACAGGCCACCATTTTTGCAGCCTCCTATAACAGTTTCTGGTTTCAAAGCCAATTCTGTTCTAGGTGCCGGTTTCCATAGCGGTTCACCACTGCCATAATATCGCTGCATAATAAACCACCCTAAAACTTGGCAACCTAAAACAGCAAGAACGTATTCTCAGGCTCACAGCTCGGTTTCTGTGTGTGCGTTCTGGGGCCCGGGCTGAGGGGGCAGCAGCTCCCACGGGAAGCTCATCCCATGGGTGAGGTCAGAAGCTGCCAGAAAATGTCAGTTCGCCCACGTTCCACTGGCCAGGCAAAACTCACTGCCCAGCCCATCCTAGAGGGAGAAGCTGCAAAGTCACGTGTCAGAGGGCATGGACGTAGGGATGGGGAGGCCCAGGGAACAGCAGTGCAGCCCAACACAGCCTGCACTGAAGTTTCATTATTTGCCAGTTTTCGCGTTATGAAAGTGCTAGTTCTTGTAACAAGTGAAATGATTCCAAATCATGTGAACCAAAGCAAGTATCTGTTCCCTGTGTATCTCTCACATCGCCTTCTTTGCGGATAGAGAAGAATGGAGCCATGGTGGGCGAGGAAGCCAGGAGGAGAGAGGAGGAAGCAAGACTGAAGCAGGGAAAGGGCTGGTGCCTCCCCTGCCCCAGTTCCAGCCCCGCCAGAGGCTCAACGCGCTTTCCCACTCCGGATGTCATGGAATCCGCACCACCCTCATTCTCAACACAGAAGGACCCAATTTGTGCATGACGGTTTAGATGGGTTTCTCTTCTGTATTAGCTTCCTGTGGCTGCTGTAACAAATCAACACCAACTTGGTTTAAGCGAGGCTTAAACCAAAAGAAACTTATTCTCTCCTGGTTCTGGAGGGCAGAAGTCCGAAGTGAGTATCAGAGCATAAAGCGGGTGTCTGCAGGGCTGCACTCCCTCCAGAGGCTTTGGGGAGAATCTGTTCCCTGCCTCTCGCAGCTCCTGGGGCTCCTGGCATTCCTTGGCTCATGGGGGACTCCCTCCCATCTCTGCCTCCCTGGCCACATCACCGCCTCCTCTTCTGGGTGTGTGTCTGTGTCAAACCTCCCTCTGTCTCCTCCTTATAAGGACATTTATCCAATTTAGCACCCACCCAGATAATCCAGGATAATCTTCTCCTCTCAAAATCACCCATCAAATCATATGTTCAAAGACACCTTTTCCAAGTGAGGCCACCTTTACACCTTTGTATACCATCATTCCACAGCCACACCCAGAATAGGGGAGCCAGGTTATGAAGGGTGGGACCTGCCTACGGAGAAGAGGAAGAGTATCAGGGCACAGGCAACAACCTGAGGCACCGGAGAGGGAGAACACAGGTGACGTGCCTCAGGAATGAGTCGCATTTCAGCCTGGTGCCTCCTTCAGTACCATGAGAGATCGCCAGAGGACATGGGCTGTTCATTCTGTTCTCTGAACCTACAATTAAGCCCAAAGCCAGGGGCTGCTTTTCCCTAATGAACATGCCCTTCTTCGGTGGAGCTGACCCTGTAACGGGAAAGCCCTGCTTTGATGAAACCAGTTCTTTAAAATGAAACATTTTATTAAAAGCCATAACAGGATCCCGTGAAATTAAACCGGGAAGACAGACATTCTAAATGCCCCCCGACACTGGTTTTGATTTTTTAAGTTGTCAGTTAAATTAAAGTCAGGCCACAGAGACTCAGTGCTCAGCTTGCCTTCCTGGAGGAAAACGCGCCTCCCCCTAACAGGTCCTCCTCTTGCAAAGCTCTTTGAGGTTGGATACAGTCCTGCCTGCAGCCCATGTTTCAGCTCTGGGGCTGGAAGGCAGGAAGCCACCGGTGAGAGCCAAGAACTATTCACGAGGTCATTGAGGGATTCTGTCTGTATCAGCCTGTCTCCAGACCGTGAAAGGGCCGTTCCTGAGGGCTCAGATGTGGATAAGAACTGGTGGCCTAAATATGGTTATATGGCAAGTGACAGAAACTGACTTGGGCTGACTTGGGCAAAAAGGGAAGTTACTGTTTCACAAAATTAAAAATCCAGGGATAGTCTGGCCTTGGACAGCTGAAATGTTGTCCTCAGGACCCCATTTCTTTCCCTCCAGCTCTCTGTCCCTCTTCCTATGGGTTGATCCCATCTCAAACAAGAAATGTCCTCATGGTACCAACGGGGCTGCCACGGCTCCAGCTTCACATTCTCAGAATCTCAAGCCCTGAGGGGAAGAAGGCTTCTTCCCCAACAACTCCTATTGGGTCCCAGGTATCTAGTGGGCCTAGATGGGGCCAGGGGCCCATCCTTGCACCAACCTAATAGCCAAGAATTCACTTGAGGAGCCAGGACTTGGCCAAATGATCCACCCCACCCCCAAAGCTAAGGGCTGGGTTAGCTTCATCCTAGTTACATGCCCCACGGAAGAGCATGAGTGGCTAACCAATAGTAAGCGTCTTCTATACTATTTAATGGTCTGACTCAAAATGCCTCTAGTAAGTCAGAAAAGCGGTTAATTCTCATAGTGTGGATCGTCCAGTTTAACGGCTCTGTTAGTCAAGAGTTGCCATTAGAAAACACCACACACTGTGTGGCTTGAGCAACAGAAATGTATTTTCTCACAGTTCTGGAGGCTGAAAATCTGGGACCAGGGTACTAGCATGGTTGGCTCCTGGTGAGGCCTCTCTGGCTTGTAGACACATCTCACCATGTCTTCACACAGCCTCTTCTCTGTGCAAGAAAGGAGAGGGGGGGAGAGAGGAGTGGGAGAGAGAGGGAGAGAGAGGGAGAGGGAGGGAGAGGGAGGGAGGGAGAGAGGGAGAGAGAGAGAGAGAGGGAGAGAGAGAGAGGGAGGGAGAGAGAG
>NW_016803512.1:704220-715156 GCF_001698545.2 Rhinopithecus bieti
AGAGAGGGAGAGAGAGGGAGAGAGAGGGAGAGAGAGGGAGAGAGAGGGAGAGGGCCTGAGCTCAAGCGTGCACTCTGGTGTCTTTTCCCCTTTCGTTTGTTTGTTTATTTATTTCTGAGACAGGGTGTCACTCTGTCACCCACACTGAAGTGCAGTGGCACAAACATGGCTCACTGCAGCCTCGACCTCCTGGGCTCTAGTGATCCTCCTACCTCAGCCTCCCAAGTAGCTAGGACTATAGTTGCACGCCGCCATGCTTGGTTAATTTTTTTTTTTTTCTTTTTTTGTAGAGTCAGAGTCTCACTATGTTGCCCAGGCTGGTTTCAAACTCCTGGGCTCAAGCGATCTTACCTCCCACCTTGGCCTCCCAAAGTTCTGGAATTCCAGGTGTGAGCCATCGCACTGGCTCCTCTTTTACAAGGACAACAGTTCTATTGGATTAGGGCCACACCTTTAGGACCCCACTTAACCTTAATCACCTCCTTAAAGACTATCTCCAAACACAGTCACACTGGGGCTAGGGTTTCATCATCTGGGTGGACGAGGCACAGTTTAGTCCATACGAGGGTCAAACTAACAAAGTAACTGCATATTTCCACTGGGTCCTATGTAAGCATGGCTTGATATCCCAAGAAATACCACTTCAACAGCCCAAGGGAAATCGGGGCTGGAGGTGAAGGTGGAAATGCTTTGCCTGCTTCCAGCCTGTGCATCCTCCCTTCCACACACCACCCCAGCCAGCCTACCCTGCTCTAGGCCACCCCAGGCCTGGTGGAGAGGCCAGGGCCTATAGGGCAAGCTGGCTCAGGTCAGCCAGGTACCAGGTCCCCCCGGCCCCCAACTCCAGCCCCAGTGGTTGCACCCACTTCTTTTCAGAGTCCAGTCTCAGAACTCCAACCCTGGGGGCTCCCTCGTCCCCCTCAGAGCCACTACCCTGTGTGCCTTTCTCTATACCTACTATAGGCTGGCCTTTTATCACCTCCAAATCTCATGTTAAGATTTGGTGCCGGTGTTGGAGGTGGGGCCTAAGGGAAGTGTTTGGGTCATGGGACAGGTGTCCCTTGTGAATAGAAATCTTTCTGGCTGGGCGCGATGGCTCACACCTGTAATCCCTGCACTTTAGGAAGCTGAGGTGGGTGGATCACCTGAAGTTGGGGGTTCGAGACTAGCCTGACCAACATGGAGAAACCCTGTCTCTACTTAAAAAAAAAAAGAAATCTATTAGGTTTTCTACTCATGAGGGACACCCATCCCCCGCACCCATCCTGGTGAATTCCCTCCCTGTGTGGGAGAAGGTGAGTGAGCTCTTGCTCTTTTAGTTCCTGTGAGAGCCTGGCACCTCCCGTCTCCCCTGCTTCTCTCTCACCATGTGGTCTGCACACACCAGCTCCCCTCCACCTTCCTCCATGAGTGGAAGCAGTGGGAGGCCCTCCCCAGATGCCCAAATCTGAACTTTCCAGACATCACGTCAATCTCCGAGCCAGATAAACGTCTTTACTTTATAAACTACCCAGCCTCTGGAATTCCTTTAGAGCAACACTGAGACACTGCCTTGCCCTTACCTCCTGGTAACCCCAGGCTCAGACATGACCCACACTCGTGGACATGTGAGCATCTTTGGAGGGGTCTTTTGGTCAAAAATGGAATCATTCCATAGGTGTCAGCAGCTAACAGTTCTCACTTCCTGACACGTCGCAGCCGTCTATTGAGGACGGTAGCCTGAGATCTACGGCCTTCTCCAGCAGGTGCTTAAAAGCCCATAGTTGTGATGTGTTCGGTTCAATTCAAGTACTCCTGTATTTTTTATTGACATTTGTAGGTTGTTTGCAGGTGTGTGTGTGTGTGTGTGTGTGTGTGTGTGTGTGTGATGACCAGCAGTCTTGTAGTAAGCATCCTTGCTTCTTTGTACACTGGTGCTATCATTTCCGTAGGATAAAATCTCTAGAGTGGGGTTGTGGGTTCAAGCTAATGTGTCTTTTAAGCTGAACAGATATTGCTGGCAGGTCTTCGATAGGATTGAGCCACTCCCCTCTGTCAGTGAGATCCCCTGGGGGTGCGTCTCTGCCTCCCTGCTGGCTCAGGCCACTGCTGCTCTCTGCCTCCTTGCTGGCTCAGGCCACTGCTGCTGTCTCTGGTCTTTGCTAAGCTCACTCTGCACAGAGTGCCTCCCTGTTTTCATTTGCACCTCCTGACCCTAAGGTGTGAGGCTGAGCACTGTTGCTTTTGTTTGACAGACCCTGAGGCACCTGATGGAGCCTGGGTTGCAGAGAGCTTTCCGGAGGCCAGGCACTCTGAGTATGGATGAAATGGCTTAGGCTGGAGAAGGGGAGGAGAGCAGTGCGGAACAGCAGGGTGGAAGCTGAGGGGCTCTGAGCGTGCCCAGAGACTGGGGGTGAGGATGGGCAGTGGCAGGGGTTGTGCACAGGATGAGGGAGTGGCCTAAGACCGCCATATAGATGCCTTTAAATGGGACAGCTGGGCTTACACTAAGGCACCCTGTAGAGTTTCCATTCTAACCCAGCTCGGGCCATCGTCTCAGGAGCGCCCCTGCCCCTGTGGGCCTCCATTTCCCTATCTTTAGCTTCAGGGAGTTGGCCCAGTTGATCTCAGTCCTTTTAGTTCTAGCATCTTCTGAGTGATCAGCAAAAGCCTGCACTACCAGCCCCTTCTATAAACATTAATTCACGAACGATGTTAGAGGCTGTGGGAGCCCTAGAGGGAATCCCGTGCAACAGGCTCGTTTTCAGAGAGATTCCCAAGCACTCGTTCCCTGGCCCTGGGGCCCACTTCGGGCGGTGAATGTGCGGAACCTGAAAGAGAGGGCTGATGAGAGCTTGGCCTCAGCGTGACTTGGGCCATGAGGCTGGGTTCAGGGGACTGCTTGCCACCCCTTCCTCCAGGCCTCTGCTCCTGTGGGCAGGAACCCCCACGCCCACGCTCCCCAGGCGCCCAGGCCAGGATTCTATAAGGTGTCCTCATCTCTTCCCCTCCCCTCTGCCCCATTCAACCAAAGGAAGACATCCTGCTCACTCCTCCTGTTGAACTACCAGGAGAAGGTGTGGCGGGAATGGCAGGAGCGTCCTGCCTGGGAGATCAGGAGGCCACGGAGTGTGCAGGGGTGGTGACCTCCTTCCAGCAGCAAGTCCAAGGCACGGGGGTCCTGAGGGCCAGATGGGAGGCTGACGTGGGGCACCCTGCCTGGGGTTTTTTTCATATGGGGTCCTGCCGCAGAGGGGAGCTGGCAGCAGCCAGCCGCCCGAAGACTCCCCCAACCCACTCCTCCCCACACACCAAGGAGTGCAGAGCCCGGGAAGCTCTGGGCAGTGGCTCCAGGGACCTGTGGGCGCCCAGCAAGCCATGGAGCAAGGTTGAGATGGTGACGAATACTGTGGACTAGACGTCTAAAGGGGTTGAAAAGCGATGGCATTTGAGATGTAAAATGACTGTGAGACTGTTTATTACTGAAGGGCCAGGCCTGGTGAGGACATGGATGAGGTCAGCAGACTGGACAGGTTAGCTATGGGGCTAAGTGTTCTCCAGGGGCCTTCAGGCTGGCCCTAGAAGCCAGGTCCTCCCAGGGAGGAGAGCTTTCAGCCCCACCCTCAAACCCCTGCCCTGCGTCCTGCCAGCCCAGCACCTCTTGGCGTTGCTCCTCTAATGAGACCTCGGAACGTTCTCCTTTGCTGACTCAGGCTCTCAGGGCGATGGCCTCCTCCTCAGCTGTCCAGATCATTAGTGAAAAGGTTAATGGATCCCGCTGGGCAAAAAGCCTGGGTATTTTAGGGACCTGCCGTCCTCTGTCCACGTACCCAGGCAGGGTCCCCGCACCCAGCAGAGCACAGACTTGGGAGAGGAGGCCCCAGCCCGCAGCAGAGAAAAAGGGTGAGGCAGCCCCGGGTGTGCGCAAAGGATGGAAGATCGGCCAGGAACAGCACCGCCAGCTTCATTCTCAAGGTTGGGGGTGGGACTTGGACTTATGGAATGTCCCAGGCTATGCCTTGCCACCACCTCCAGCCAGGACCTGGGCGTTTCTCTTCTCCACCACCGTTCCCAGGCCTGCCTGCAGCAGCTATCTCCAAGCCACTCTTGCTGCTCTGCAGGAGGTGACCGGCTCCTGCTCCGTGCTCTGGGATCATGGCTTGCCTCGGGCAAGACAGGCTTGGGGTTCTTTAGCCCCAGCTCTCAGGGACACTGCTGGGAGTCCCAAACCAGGCCTTATCTCCCGCCTCCTCACCCTGGCCACACACTCGTCTGCAGAACAGATGAGTGAGCTAATGAGCAGATGTGCCAGGTTCTGCCTGGATCCAGTGGTCCCAGTGGGCCTCTGTTGTGCCCCGTGCACCTCTCCCCAGGCACAGTCTCGTGCCTCCTTCCTGTGTCCCTGCTATGCTAGGCCCAGCCCTGTACCTGGCCTAGCCAGAGACGCAGTGCCACCCTGTAGCCAGTAGGAGGATATGCAGTGAGGACACAAAGACAGGGTAATCCTCAACGACTCCAGCATGCACCCTCCACTTCCCGACATCCACTCACAGCATCTGGGTGAGAGGAGCCCTTGGGAACTTGGAGAACGTGGAATCCAGCCCTGCACTCCTGGAATCCTGGGCTCACACCACCAGGTGACTCTCAGGCTGAGGCTGGAGAAGAAGCCCTCGATGCAGCAAGCCAAAGCCAAGGGGGAGGTGGCCTCCTGCCTCTCACTCCCGCAAGACCAGTGCAGGGGCCAGCCCCTCCCGAAGCCGCCTTCACTCTGTCCCCACACACAAAGGACTAGGCTCACAGCTATCTGAGTGCCCATCACGTTCTGTGCAGACCCTGGCGAAACCCCGTGTGCCCCCCAGATGGGGCATGAGGGGTCTCACCCAGATCTGGGCTGCCATTGCCTGTCACAGCATCTGTACGTAACTGGCACTCAATTATTGCTCTTCTTCTCCAACTTCTCCTTTGCCTCTGCTGGGCTGGGGGAGGGGCCTTTACCCCTATCTGCAGGCCCCATCTCATTCTCCCAGGCCTAGGCCCTGAGCTCAGTCCTGTAGCAACCCCAGGTCCCCTCTGATTTCTAGCCCAATCCTATCCATTCAAGAGAAGGAAAGGCCGTAAATCCTGGCAAAGATGTGGGGCCCCGACCCCTCTCCAGGGATGTGCACAGGAACCCTTGGCATTTGTCCCTCCTCAATTGGGACAGCAGTGCCCGGCTTCAGAAAAAGGGTCCTCTCCAACGCTACTGAGGGAATGGAGATCAGGGACAATGGGACGGTTACATTGATTTGGAGTCATCTGGAGTCACATGGCCTTTCCCAGGGACAAGGAGTGCCTGACATGTGCCTGCTCTGTTTAGCCTCCACAGTGTGGAGAAGGAGATGGGGGCTGGCCTCCTATGAGGGTCAAGCTGGAGATCCCCAGTTTCACCGCCTTGGAGCTCCAGGTCTGATGCAGGAAGATCACTGAAAAAAAGCAGCTTGGGTTCACCCATCCACTGTGGCGATTATTAGCTTGGTACCAGCTGGACGGGAGAAGAACTGGGGGCTTAAACGTGGGGCTCCCCAGGCGCTGGCTGCAGATTTTAGAGGTGTCGGGGGCAGGCCCTAGCTTAGCAGTTTCTCTTTTTCCCCATGCCTAGCACCCAGCCCCCTTCTCACTTCTTCTACCCATAAGCTGGAAGAGATGGTCTCCTGTCTCCCTTACCCTCGACACTACCCCCATCCCAGCCCCACTGATATTACAGAAAGAAATGGAGCTCAGAGCCCCCTCATAGCGCCTTCCTGCAGTAACCTGCCTTGGGGAACGGTGAGGGCCTCGTCCATCACGGCTGCTGAGCCCAGAGGCCCCACGGGCCCTGCTACTCTGAGCTTTAAGATGTCATTAAAAAGATGAGTCTAAAAGAAAAATCTATTAAAATTCACAATCCACATGCCCATTTTTCTACCTTGCCCGTGTACCCAAGGGGACCTGTACAAGAGTACGCCTGCAGTGTTGTGTGTAGCAGCAAAACATCGAGAACAATGGAAATGGCACGGACAGTAGTGCCACCGAGCAGGCTGGGCCCCCACTGAGAGGAGGTCCCACACGCCACCTGCACACGGGCTCCACTCCCGCTGCCAGGAAGGAGCGCGAGGTGCAGAGTCCCCTCCAGGTGACCCCATCCACACACAGCAATGGCAGAGTCCCACTCTTCCCCAGGGAGTAGCTCCACACCACTCCCTCAACACAGAGGCCCCTGCTCCAGGGCATGTTCGCTGTCTCCGCAGCCGCCCTGTCTGGTCATCTCCTCTTCAGGATTCAGCCCCCGGACTGCCCAGTGTGTGCTGTGTGCTGCCCTGGGCTGAGCACCCAGAACCTAACAACAATGCCTAACACTTGCGTTCATCAGCTGGGCTCCCATCACAGAGCCCCACGGACTATGGGACTAGAACAGCAGAAATCCATTGTCTGGCAGTCCTGGAGGCTGCAAGGCTGAGTTCAAGGTGTTGGCAGAGTTGCTTTCTCACAAGCCCTCTCCTTGGCTTGCAGGTGGCCGCCGTCCCCTGGCGTCCACACACGGTCGTCCGTCTGTGTGTCTGCGTCATAAACTCCTCTTCTTATAAAGACGTCAGTCATATTGGATTAGTGACCTCATTTGAATTCAGTGACTTCGTGAGGTCCTGTGTCCTAATCTATGCACACTCAGCGGTACTGGTGGTAGGACTGTAACCGGTGAATTGTGGGGGAACACAGTTCAACCCATTACACTTGTCCAGCACCGACCATGTGTGAGGCAGTACTCAAAATGCTTTAACTCACTCATTTCTCTCAACATCCCTCAGAGGTGGGAACTATTTTAACCATCCTCATGTGACAGATGAGAAAACTAAGGCTCAGAGTTAGGAGAGCAATTGTCCAAGGTCGCCAGCACCTACACTGGCTTGTGTGTGCCTCTTTGGTGGCCTCAGCTAGAAGCTGTGCCCCATGAGGACAGCAGTTGATTGCACCATTCCCAATGCCTGGCACAGAGAGAGTGCTGAATGAAGGAATGGTAGCCAGAGAGGAGCTGCCCTCCAAGGACTGCAGCCCCGCAGAAGCCTCTCTTTCAATTCTCAGCTCAGAGCTGAGCTCTCTGGCCCCCTGGCAACCAGCCCCTGCTCCCCAGGCCCCAGGCCTGCCCAGACACAGGAGCCACAGGGCCACACAGACGGCACAGCCCTTTGGTAAAAATCAATGCCATCGCCAGTGAGCAGCTGGGCCAAGCTTCCCAGAGCTCCACGGTATCCCAGCAACAACACGCACATCCCCTTGTCTGCGCGCTCCTGAGAAGATACTGCTCCCAGACACCAGAGCCCAGCGAGTCCCAGCTTGGCTCAGGAGCCACTGAACCTGCAGCCTCCACCCAGGCTGGTATGGGCTGGGCAGACCTCCTGGGCCAGAGACAGACCTGGGGGTGGGGGGAGGCTGAGAATGGGATCCAGGTTAAAGACCCCACCCACCACCACAGGCCCCCAGGTCAGCCGCCCTCCTGGTGGGCAGTTAATCCTCTTAGATCAGGGCAAACTGCAGGGAGCCTGTCTGCCATGTGAGCAGTTAGGATTTGACAGGAGTCTGTGAGCAGATGCATGTGCAGGACGCTTCATGGAGATGCAAAGTAGTTGAACCAGGAAAGCATCATCCTCATTCACGTCAATCAGCTACAGAAGTGGGCATGAACCCAGACCTGGGCAAGAACCCAGAGGATCTGCTCCCTGTCTCATCAGCTTGTGTGGTCAGGGTGCCCAGTTCCACAGCCAGGGAGTCTGGCTGGCCGTGAGAACTTCCTAGGGCCCCTTGCCAGTGTGGGGCTGCCAGCCCTGGGCCCGGGGGAAGGGGAGCAGGAGGCTGGAGCCCAGCTCCAGACTCATGGAGACTGCACAGCTCCAGCCCTTCCTGAGGCTCTGGACTCACATATGTTGAGGTCGCCTATGTCACTGTTTCCTTGGCCTTGTTTGCTCCATTGCTAATGCTCTTTACTCCCCGACTTTTAACTTTTCAGAAATCTTTGGAGCTCCTTTCCTGTTTTACCTTGCCCATTGATTGAGGAAGCTGTTGGTTCATTTCATCCTGTGTATTTTTCTTGTCTTACATTTACAGTGTATTGTTTTGCTTCCATCCCATTGTATTTTGAAGAATCTTCTCTATTTGGCCTTGTCTGTGGGAGGCAGCATTTTTGGAGGAAGGGCCCAGGTTTTGGAGCTGGGCAGACCCTGGCCTAGCTATAGCTCTGCTAGGCTGGTAATTTTTTGGCCTCTTACAGTCACTTTAAGTCTCTGAGCCTCAGTTTCCTTCTATTAAAAATAGGAATAGTCATACCTGTGGGAAGGTTCAGGCCTGTTCAGTGTTGTTAATTTAAAGCGCCTGGGACAGGGCCTGTCCATATGGGGGCCCTGTCATTGCTAGCAGACGTCAGTGCTGGCACCAGGAGTCTGGGTTTCTGAAGAGTCCCAAATTGTGAGACCAGTGGTTTTCTTTGTCTTCCCATCCCACACCTCAGCGGCTGTGAGGAGGGTCTCAGCCACATGCCAGGAACCTCAGTGTTCCCCCTCGATAAAGGACAGAGCTGTCCCAGCTCTGCCGGAGCCACACCACCCCTTGCCCGCTTTGGGACACTGCTCGGTCTGGCAGTGGTAGGGGAGGAGAGCTGTCAGTCAAATGCTGTGCCTCACCTCCTGCGGCAGGATTGGACATTCAGCCCTAGCGGGACCTATCAGCATCCTTCCCCAGTGCTTTTGGACTGGACCTAAGGCTTGAGGCACACGTCCTCTTGGAGGAGCAGCTCTGAAGCAAGGGTCTGCCACTGTCAGGAGCCTAGAGGGGAAGAAGCTGGCCTGGCCAGGCCCCAGAAGTGGATGAGAGAGAGTCTGGGCATGCTGAGCCTGCTGCCAGGACCCCTTGGACGCAGCAACGGTTTAGTTCTAAGAGCCCATCAGCTGGTTTGAGCTTCTGACACTCGCAGCCAAGAATCCTAACTCAAATGCCCACTGCTCTGCCAGGCCACCAAATGGGTTCCCATAACCTGAGCTCCCTCTCCAATTCAGACAGACTCTGGAGGGCTCCCCAGGGAACACATGATCGAGCCCACTTACCAAGCCAGCAGGCTTCTCTCTCCAGGAAGGCACCAAACTTTTCATGGACCAGCTCACGAGCTAGAGCCTGGGGTGGCTCCACACCTCAAGCAGGCAGGCTCCTTCACACAGGAGGACACCCTGGCAGGGGTGCCTGAGAGCAGGGCCCCACAGGCCTGGGTGAGTAGGGCATCTAGGTGGCTCATGAGGACACTGCATATTCTGAGTCTCAATCCCTAGGAAGGAGGCCAGGGTGTGTTCTGGGAGCTGGGAACAGGGCAGATCTGTGGGTGTCGGGGTATGAGGTCTGCACCCAGTCAATCAGCCTCGGGGTCCAGGGCACGTGCTCTTCCTCACTGCAAGAGAGGGGCCAAGGCAGGGAGCCAGGACACAGGGTACAGAAAGCAGGCAGTCAGATGGATGGGGCCAGCAGGGACAAAGGGAGACACACCAGGCCCAGGGCTGTGGCAAGTCCATCGAGGGACTCTCTGCCCCCTCAGAAGTGCCCTCACGCTGTTCAGCAGCCAGGCATAGGTGGAGGGTCATGGTGCAGCCAGGCGGCCCCAACATCAGGGCAGCAGACACGGAGGATGTCAGGGCAGGGGGCACAGAGGATGTCAGGGGAGAGGACTCGGAGGATGTCAGGGCAGGGGACATGGAGGATGTCAGGGCAGGGGACACGGAGGATGTCAGGGCAGGGGACACGGAGGATGTCAGGGCAGGGGACTTGGAGGATGTCAGGGCATGAGACATGGAGGATGTCAGGGCAGGGGACTCGGAGGATGTCAGGGCCCTCTCCTCTAACCATCTCAGGTGCTGTTCTCTATCACCTCATCAGGAGCAGGACCGACTGCCACAGCCTCCGCGGTAGGGAACTTTCTCCACAAGATTGTGCTTATACGTTTCTCATTGTCATAAAAGAACGCCCAAGACTGGGCAATTTATAAAGAAGAGCGGTTTATTTGGTCCACAGTTCTGCTGGTGGTACCGGAGGCATGGCAGCAGCATCTGCTGGGGGTCAGGGCCTCGGGAAGCTTCTACTCCTGGTGGGAGGGGAAGGGTAGCAGAGGTGTCCCACTGTGAGAGATGGAGCAAGAGAGGGGAGCCGGCCAGGCTCTTTCTAACAATCAGATCTCACGGGAACTCACTGCCACAGGGAGAGCACCAGGCCATTCATGATGGATGGGCCCACGTGACCCAAGCACCTCCCACCAGGTCCCACCGCCAGCATTGGGGGTCACATTTCAATATGAGATTTGGAGAGGACAAACATCCAAACCATGTCAACCACCCTACAAGAACCAGCGCCTGCCTTTCTGACCTCCCCACTCACTCTGCTCCCCCTTCCCCATGATCGCCATCCTTGTCCTTAACAGGCCATGCAGTCCCCACCCAGATGGGAACGCAGGAGTGCTGAGCGGCCTCTGGCTGCTGAGAAGGACGGGAGGCTCTCAGGCAGGGCTTCACTGAGGAGGGACATCTCCAGCTGGGAACAACTCTTCCACACAGCATCCGTGTTGTTTGTCTATACTCGGGTTTCTCTGCTCTCAAATAATGTCCCAGTTAGCCCAAGAGGGCACTGTCCTCTCATCAAGCTATGAGGGTCCAGAGGAAGAGGAGCCAGCCAGGGGATGGGAGAAGAGGGAGGAGTCCAGCTGGGGGAGGAGAAAAGGGGGAGGAGCTCAGCAGGGGAGGGGAAAGAAGTAGGAGTCCAGCCAGAAGAGGGGGGAAGGGGAAGGAGCTCAGCAGGGGAGGGAGAAGAGGGAAGAGTCCAACTGGGGAGTGGGGAAGGGGAAGGAATCTAGTCCCCAGGGAGGAGGAAAGGGGAGGAGCCCAGCCAGAGGAGTGGGGAAGGGGAAGGATCTCAGTGG
>NW_016803512.1:715208-753165 GCF_001698545.2 Rhinopithecus bieti
GAGGGGGGAAGGGGAAGGAGCTCAGCAGGGGAGGGAGAAGAGGGAAGAGTCCAACTGGGGGAGTGGGGAAGGGGGAAGGAATCTAGTCCCCAGGGAGGAGGAAAGGGGGAGGAGCCCAGCCAGAGGAGTGGGGGAAGGGGAAGGATCTCAGTGGGAGTGGGGGAAGGGGAAGGATCTCAGTGGGGGAGGGGGAAGGGGAAGGATCTCAGTGGGGAGGGGAAGGGGAGGAGCCCAGCCCAATGCCCCCTTCTGGGCTATACTGCATGAGAGATGAGAGTGGCTACCAGCTAGACCAGCCATGCCTACACCACCAGGTCCCACCAGAATTGTGGACCGGCCAGGTGCAGTGGCTCACACCTGTAATCCTAGCGCTTTGGTGAGGCTGAGGTGGGTGAATCACCTGAGGTCAGGAGTTCAAGACCAGCCTGGCCAACATGGTGAAACCCCATCTCTACTAAAAATATAAAAAATTAGCCAGATGTGGTGGCGGATGCTTGCAATCCCAGCTACTTGGGAGGCTGAGGAAGGAGAATTGCTTGAACCTGGGAGGCAGAGGTTGCCATGAGCTGAGATCATACCACTGCACTTCAGCCTGGGCCACAGAGCAAGACTCCGTCTCAAAAAAAAAAAAAAAGTGTGGGTGGTGATGGACCTGTACCCCACTCTCCATCCACAAAGCGATCCGGAGCACATCTCAGCCCTGTAAGGGAGCCGTGGCGACCCTCAGGTGGATGCAGGGGAGATGCGGCTCACAGAGACAACACCCATCAGGCCAGATCCAGAGACACTGGCAGGACCTGCCTCCTGGGAGACCGTAGAGAGACCATCTGGAGCAGGCTCGTCGGAAGGAAGAGCATCCCTGTCTTTATACTCGTTTAACCCAGAGCCACCCACTCCTCTCCAGGCACCAACTAAATCCATACACGGTGAGGCAGGTTTTAAAGCCATCTTCTCACTCCTGTCTCAGGACCAGGAAAATGTCTCCTTCTATTTACATAACAGAGAGAAACCCCTCCCAGAGCAAGGGAGATGTGCCTAGAGGAGGCTAGTGCGCCCGAAACAGCCTGCAGAGTCCGAGGAGCACAGACACACATTCAGTCCCCGCAGGGCACTGCTCTGGTGGGGCACCTGTGCCAAGGCAGGCAGGTGTGAAAGCACGTGACCTGGTGGGGAGAGGGCCAGTGTTGGATGCCTGTGGTGTGTAGCTGTGCAGGGGCTGCGGATGTGGCTGGAAACGTGGGGGCGTGGAACTCAGCCAGCCTAAGGGTTTAGCTGTCACTCTGGGAGGATTTTTGTCAGGAATTCAAGACAAGGATTGGATGTCCTAAATTTGACCACAAGTCTTCCTTGTTCCAGGAAAGAAGGCACCAGACCCTGCATGATTGTTTATTCACATCCACTTAGCAGGCTGGGCAGCAGAACCAGAACCAGGATGCAGGACAAGGACGGGGGGCAAGGATGAGATGGGCACAGGATGCCTCCCAATCGAGGCTGCTCTAAGGGTTTCAGAAACGGGACACCCATCCCTTCAAGCCTCCATAGTGTGTGAACTGTAGGACTATAGGGTGCAGGTCACCCCAGAGCTCAGCGTCCAAACCAGTGGGGCACAGGTTCGGCCTCCCACCTGCCCAGTCTCACTAGAGACGCTGGCTGTGGGCAGAGATGACCTGGAGCCAAGAGCTGTGGTGCAGCGGGGAGAGGCTGGGCCCACCGCCATGCCTTCGTGGTGGGGCTATTGCCAGATTCCAGCTGGAAACAAAGACCCTCCAGGCCCAGCCCTGGAGGAAGAAAGAGGCATTAGAGAATAGGGGGGGTGAAAATGTGCAGAGGCCCCGAAGCCTCCTTTCCAGCCAGTGACGCCAGGAAGCACCAGGGGCGGCAGCAGACAGGCCACAGTGTCCTCTGAGACTGGGTGAGGCTCTATGGCCCAAGTGCCTGACACAGAACCAGGCACACAGGGCCACCCCCAGCGGATGTGCTTTACTCCACCTGCTCTCAGAACCCGGAACCTGCATGTTCCTATTCTTTGGATGGGGTGACAATCCTTAGCTCCATAGCTCAGTGGTGCAGGTCAACGTGGTAAGGGAGGTTCAGTGCCCAGCCCAGTGCCTGGCACCCGGGGCTGCTCACCACAGCCTGGGGATGCATGCTTCCAGGTGCCACCATCGTCCTCATAGCTGGCACCCTCAGTATCCACCTCAACTCCTATCCCTGCACCCAGGGCCCTGGTGTTGTCTCCAAAGCCTGGAACTGATCTCTTTATGTCCTTGCTGAAAACCTGCCCATGCCTCCCCACGTCCCGCACTGTCAAGGGCAACTTTCTTAGCCTGACATACAAGGCCTGTTACTCACCCTGGCCAGGCTTCCTGGACATGCCATCAGTGACAGCTCCACAAGCCCTCCTGTTCTCCAAGCACAGAAGCTTCATGCCCTGGTCTTCCAGACCTCTGTGTCACTGACTGGGCTGGGGCCTTCGTGCACCCATCAGGGAGACAGTAGAGCAGCGAGAGTTTGGGCTTCAGGCATGGATTCATATCCACCGACTCCTGACAGTCTCGGGCAGAGCAGCTGCCTGCCTGCTTCTCAGATCCCTGATATAGAAAGCAAGGGGCCGTGATGACAGCATAAAAGCATGTGTTGGCCACACACAGGCTTCCCACCACCGCTTCTGCCCTTCACATCTCTGTTGCCTTTCCCCTAGTTCCCCCCAACTGAACAATCTCCCGGCTGGTTTCGATGCTGAGCTCCGGGATGACCTTCACCCTACAGTCCTACAGTTCACACACTATGGATGCCTGAAGGGACAGGTGTCCCCATTTCTGAAACCCACCGAGCAGCCTTGATTGGGGGGCATCCTGTGTCCATCTCACGCCCCCTGTCCTTGTCCTGCACCCTGGTTCTGGTTCTGCTGCCTCCTCGGCACGCTGCCACTGCCTGCTAAGTGGATGTGAATATTTTCCCAAACAATCATGCAGGGTCTGGTGCATTCTTTCCTGGAACAAGGAAGACTTGTGGTCAGATTCAGGACATTCAATCCTTGTCCTAAATTCCCGACATAGAATAGGACTTAAGACAGCACATTGCGTGTCGCTGGTCCCAGGGATTTCTCAAGCAACTTCAGTGGGTCTAATCAGAGTGAGCCTCGGAGTTCCCAGGACGGAAAGTCCCTCTCTCCCGTGGGTGCCTCAGGAACACAAAACACTCTTCTCCAGGAGGCAGCTGTGTGCAGGTGGGTGGCTGGCAATGGCGCAGTTACTTGCCTCTGTGGTGGGGACCAGGCTAAGGATGAATCCAGTAGCAGAACCAAGAGATTCCCAAAGGAGGACTGGAGCTGGTTCTTGGTGACATCATTTGAATGGCTGGATCAAGCCTCACCTGCAGCCAGCAAGATGACCTCTGGCCTTGTCAGGAACAGGAGCCAATCAATTCCCTTTAGAGTTGAAGCCAGTTTAAGTGGATTTCTGTTACTTACAATGCAGATGCATAGTGGACACTGCTGCCTCACACAGGCTTGTGCATGGCACACACGCAGTCAGTGGCACCTATTCCAGGAAGCTCGACTTGCGGTCATAAGGCAGATGTCTTCTTTGCCCACCCCTGTCCCATCTGCATCCTTGAATTCTCAAGAAAGAGACTATTTTCAGGCACCCTTGCATGCTCAGAACCTTGGTGTGGTATGTCCAACACACACCAGTGCTCAAACACGTAAGCTGAGTGAATGGTCACTCCGGGATGCAAGCAATGTGAAATTCAAAAGTGGTGAGCACGTCAAAGTTCAGCCTGCGTGCCAATTCCTACTCAGCTTCTCAGCATCCAGGAGAATATCAAGGTGTACTAGAGGATTCTGAAGAAGAGAGTTTAGGGTGCATTTATTTGGAGAGAGCCTTTGCTATGCTGTGCACACTCCTCTTCCAAGGAGGAAGCGTGGGGTGACACCTCCCTCACCTCTAGCCTCCTGAGAGTGCTCCCGTGGTGTCACGTGGAGGCCCCGCACACTGAGAGCTGGGGTCTGCTTCCCACATGGGAGCCAGTGTCAGCGGAGTCAGACCCTGAACCGACTGCGGCACTGTGCTCGGCCTGCCTCCCAGAGTCCGGTGGGGCCGAGGACGCAGGATGCTCCTGAGGCCCTGAGCCTAAGCAGATATGAGGACTCCACGAGGGGGCTGCATGCAATGAACTTGCAGAAAAAAACTGAGGCTGAGGACACCAGAGGGGCCTGAAGAAGAGGAGACACATCAGCCCCATCGCAGGAGTTGCAGGTGAAAAACGCCAGCAGGGAACCTTCGGGGAACCATGGAGCGGTCCCCTGAGAGAGGCAGTTTCCGGCACCCCCAGGCCGATGGGAAGCCGGCCCACCCTGCTGGCAAGGGGGGACTCCGGATGGAGAAACAGAAAGGCGGCCCCACCACGAGGGGCATGCAGGCACATTGGGAGTCTAGGCCATTCTCGTGAGCTGGACGTGCTTATTTCTGAATGGCAGCTGTGAGAGCCTCTTGCCTGAGCATGAGCTGAAAGGTGCTGAGACCAGGCCAGTTTTCACATGGGGAGGGTGACACCTTCTCCAACCAAATGCATTATAAGGGGCCAGTGGGAGAAAGGCCGCTGCGTTTCACTGCGGGGGGTGTTTGCTCCCCGATCCAGATGAACACACGTTTGGCTCCCACCGGCTGTACGTGAATGTGCCTGTGGCTCAGGCTCCTGCCAGTGCACCATTTTACAACATGCATCTTTTTGTGTGTGTGTGACTTAATAACTGTGCAAGGTGATAACACCTTATTGGTTGCCATTTCTTTAAGGACTTACAAACTGAAACACTTATTTAGACACCAGTTCTTGGTGTGTTTCCTTTTTTATTATTTTCATTTTTATGTATTTATTTATTTTTGAGATGGAGTCTGGGTCTGTTACCCAGGCTGGAGTGAAATGGCATGATGTCGGCTCACTGCAACCTCCGCCTCCTGGGTTCAAGTGATTCTCCTGCCTCAGCCTCCCACGAGTAGCTGGGATTACAGGTGCCCACCACCATGCCCAGCTAATTTTTTTGTAGTGTTGGTAGAGATGGGATTTCTCCATGTTGCCCAGGCTGGTCTCGAACTCCTGACCTCAAGCGATCCACCCGCCTTGGCCTCCTAAAGTGCTGGGATTGCGGGAGTGAGCCACCGCACCTGGCTTGGTTTGTTTCCTTTTAAACAACGTCATTTTCACTTGCTTTGAACACTTTATTCGGGAGAATGAGAGTTCTGACAAGCCCTCACACTGATGTCAGTTCTCCCCATCATCTTTATGGAGCTCGTTATTTCCCATCTGTGGCTGCTTTTCTTTTGATTATGTTCCATGCCTTTATGTGGCTCTTACCAGGACCCCTGCCCCATGGATGGTCCAAGGCACAGGCTCTGAGACCGCTGGCCTGGGCTCGAGACCAGTTCACATGCTGCTCCAGGATTTCAGGCCAGGTCCTTACCTCCCTCACCAAGGGCCAAGAGCCTCATCTGTTAAGTGGAAATAGTAGGCGATGGCCACGAGCAGTAGAAAGAACAGCCTTCACACGACTCAGTGCTCCACGTGGCTCACTGCTCCACGCGTAGCTTCTGACACTGCCAAGCATTTGCAATAGCCGTGTCTCAGCCTCACGACTGTGACCCATGGTTCTTTCTTCCAGGGTTGAGATGACATGCAACTACTTTTCCTTGTAATTTTTAAAATTTCCGTTTAAATCATCAGGAATTCATCGTGATGTCTGGGATATGATATGGATTAAAATTTCTTTTTCTCTAGATTAAAATCCAGTTTTCCCATCTACATTTATTTAATAGCTTCCCCATATAGAAAGAAATGACCTTGTAAATTCAGTTGCAAACCTGGAACTTGCTTGACGATTCATAGATTTATTTGGACCTCTGCTGCAGAGATTCGTGTTAAAACCATACTCCTCAGATCACAGCTTTTGTTAACACAGATGCGTGTTCACGGACACCTCTGACTTCTTTTTTCCCACTTAATTTTTCCCATCTTCTCATATCATCCCGCCCACGACCTCTACAGGTGCTTCCTCTAAGTCTGGTCTCCTTAAAGACGCGTGCTTCCCTGTAAAGTACTTGGGGTGCCACTGTGTATGTGTTGTTGACTTGCACAAACAGTGTGGTTCTCTGACTCCCTTCCATTTCGCTTCTCTGTTGTAGCATTATTTTTGAGCTCTGTCCGCAGAACCACAGACAGTAGGTTCAGTGTTTCCTCCCCTGTGTATTTCATAGTACACCACAGCTTGCATCCATGTTGAACCTGGCGATGAACCCAGAGTTCATCTCCAGCCCTGCTCTCAGAATCAGTGCCACACACAAAAAGCCTAGTTATGCACACTCCTGCAGGCATCCTGTGATCACCTCTCCAGCACTGCTGGGTCAGAGGAAGCATGCACTCAGTCTCACTAAATGCTGCTCAATTAATTGCCCGGAGGAACGTTCCCGTCGATTGTGCCTGATGTTCTAGCACACACCCACATTGCTATTTGGAATCACCCACCTTCTCAACGTTACCACCCTGATGGATGGACAGTGGCATCTCACTGTTGCTTTAATTTGCATTTCTTTGTCCACGGATGTGTTTGAGTCTCTTCGAACACTTGCTAGCCATTTGGGCGTCCCCTTCTGAAAACCACCTCGTCTTTTCCTTTCTCATTTTTCTACTGAGTTACTAGTCTCTTTGTATTGATCAGCAGGAGATCTTTCTATATTCTAATAGTAATCCCTTAGCATTTGTAGGCATCACAAGTGTCTCTTCTCAGTTTGCCTTCTGTTGGCATGGGCTGTGGTGTTCTTCTTTTTCTTTTCTTTTCTTTCTTTCTTTTTTTTTTTTTTTTTTTTTTTTTTTTTTTTTTTTTTTGTGAGATGGAGTTTTGCTCTGTCGCCGAGGCTGGAGTGCAGTGGGGCGATCTTGGCTCACTGCAAGCTCCGCCTCCCGGGTTCATGCTATTCTCCTGCCTCAGCCTCCCGAGTAGCTGGGACTACAGGTGCCCACCACCACGCCCAGCTAATTTTTTGTGTTCTTAGTAGAGACAAGGTTTCACTGTGTTAGCCAGGATGGTCTCGATCTCCTGACCTTGTGATTCGCCTGCCTCAGCCTCCCAAAGTGCTGGGCTTACAGGCATGAGCCACTGCGCCTGGCCGGGATGTAGTGTTCTTTACTAAACAGATAGCTGTGATTTTGATTTAGCCAAATCCATTCATTTTTCAGCCCTGGTTTGCATGTGGGGAGTTTTGCTTAAGAAAACTTTCCCCTGCTCTAGGTCACCAAGATGTTATCCTGAGTATTCATTGATCAGCTCTGAAGCTTTTCCTTCCATCTGTAGCCTTTTAATCCAGCTGGGGGCCACCTGGGATACTGGGGTGAAGTGGAAGTCTGGCTTCAAAGGGAGTCGGTTTTCCCAGCCTCATTCACTAAACAACCAACCTTGCCCTTTCCCTTTGTGCTGCCACCTCCATCGAGTCTCTGTCTACCCCAGGTCTGTTTTGAGCTCTGTGTTCCACGGTCCTGACGCCCTGGCCTGTGTGGTTCCCAGGACCACGGACTCTGCAACACACCATGGTGCCTGCTCAGGAGTTGCTCTGCCCCTTCTCTGCTCCTGTTGTTCAAAATTGACCTAGGTTTTTGTGTTCGCCCATTTGAACTGCTATTTAAAAAGTACCATAAACAGGGTAGCTAATAAACCACAGAAATTTTTCTTTTTTTCTATTTTTTGGGACAGTCTCACTCTGTGGCCCAGGCTGGAATGCAGTGGCATGATCTTTGCTCACTGCAATCTTGGCCTTCTGGGCTCAAGCGATTCTCCCACCTCAACCTTTTGAGTAGCTGGAACTACAAGCACGTCCCATCATGCCTGGCTAATTTTTAATTTTATTTATTTATTTATTTATTTATTTATTTATTTATTGTAGAGGCACGGTTTCGCCTTGTTGCCCAGACTAGTCTCCAACTCCTGGGCTCAAGCGATCAACCTGCCTTGGCCTTCCAAAGTTCTGGGATTACAGGTATGGGCAACTGTGCCCAGCCTACAGCAAAAAAATGTTACTCACAGTTCTGGAGGCTGGCACGTCCGAGATCAAGGTGCTGGTAGTTTCTTGTTATTTTATTTTCCTTTTTTTTTTTTTGAAACGGAGTCTCGCTTTGTCACCCAGGCTGGAGGGCAGTGGCGTGATTGCAACCTCCGCCTGCCAGGTTCATGCGATTCTCCTGCCTCAGCCTCCCCAGTAGCTGGGATTACAAGCATGTGCCATCACACCTGGCTAATTTTTGTATTTTTAGTAGAGATGGGGGTTTCACCATGTTGGCCAGGCTGGTCTCAAACTCCTGACCTCAGGTGATCTGCTCACCTCAGCCTCCCAAAGTGCTGGGATTACAAGAGTGAGTCACTGCACCTGGCCAAGGTGCCGGCAGTTTCAGTGTCTGGTGAGACCACGTCCTCATAGGCCTCCTCACTGTGTCCCCACGTGGTGGAGGGGGCAAGGCTGCTCTGAGCCTCTTGTATAAGGGCACTCGTCCCATTCAGGAGGGCAGCACCCTGACGACCTCATCACCTCCCAAATACCTCTCCTTTCCCATTTTTCTACTGGGTTAGTTTCTACTGGCCCCACTTCCTAATCCCATCACAGCGGGGACTAAGTAGTAGCATGTGAATTTTGGGGGGACACAAACATTCAGTTACAGCATTTTTCTTACACCTTAATCCTTCCACATAAATTCACAGTGCGTTTATTCATTTCCTCGACAATTCCAGCTGGAATTTTGGTCAGGATTACATTTAATGCATAGGTGAATCTGGTACAGTTGGGAACCTGTAACATTAAAGCATCGCTTCATTTAATAATGACTCCAGCTATGTTTTTTGTTTTTTTTTTTTTTTTAAAGAAGAAGTCTTGCTCTGTCGCCCTGGATGGAGTGCAGTGGCACGATGTCGGCTCACTGCAAGCTCTGCCTCCCGGGTTCATGCCATTCTCCTGCCTCAGCCTCCCGAGTAGCTGGTACTACAGGTGCCCACCACCACGCCCAGCTAATTTTTTTGTATTTTTTAGTAGAGACAGGGTTTCACCGTGTTAGCCAGGATGGTCTCGATCTCCTGCCCTCATGATCTGCCCGCCTCGGCCTCCCAAAGTGCTGGGATTACAGGCGTGAACCACCGCGCCTGGCCTACGACTCCAGCTGTGTTCTTTACTGGAATGTTCCATGTTTTATAGAAAAACCACGTGTATTCTTTGTTATGTGGACTGTAGGATGCGTTTTAGGTTTTCAGGTATTGCAAATGACTTTTTTTCAGTGTATTGGTCACTTTTCATTAACAACTTGTTCCTATGAAGCCCTTCACAGTGTTTTTGAAATATTAGCATTTTTATAGTACCTTTGCTGTATATGTTTCTTTACTCCATTTTTCAGTAGAGATAATTTATTTGGCGGCCAGTGTCTCATCATCGATAAGACCAGTGGAGGGTTTAGACCAGCTATTTGTGGGTTGTCTGAAGAGAACTGTATAAATCTGTAGTCCAGGGGAAATTCTCCTATTACTTCAAAACTTGAAAAGGCAGTAGCGTGGTAAGTACTGATTCTCTGACGAGACTATGAAGCAATACGTCTGCACTTTCCAGTGCCCAATTCAATCAATAAGAGAGAGAACGGCCTAACCCAAGGGCGGGGCTGGGCGTGGTGAAGCGCCCGCTTGTAGTCCTGGGCATGCTGCCTCCCACCACTCTCTGCATTTGCCGTCCAGAAAGCGCCGTGACTTAGTTTTTAGTTGGCTGTGTCACTGGTGTAGAGAGAAGCTGGTGGGCCCGTGAGTTGACCACATATCCAGCAGCCTTGCCTAAGCTCCCTGCTAGTTGTTATCTTGCCTGCTGATTCCACGGGTTTATGTGATGTTATCATCTGCAAGGAATGAGGCCTTATCTTTTCCCTTCTGATCCTGAGGGGTCTTCTGCCACTTTCGTCCCTCAGAGCCTCAGTCAGCCCCCTTAGTAGTGGGGCCCATATGGACTTACAGTGAGAAGATTCATCTTCACCAGGACTCCTGGGGCAGTAGGCTTTTGGGGTGTCGCAGTTATGAAGTTAAGAAACTTTCTGTCTACTCTTAGTTTCCTGAGAGTTTTCAAAAGTCATATATAAGCACCGAACTGTGGTTTTCTCAATCTATGAAGATACTTGAAATCAGCATTCTTAAAAATGTATTTAAAAATGGGCCAGGCGTGGTGGCTCATGCGTGTAATCCCAGCACTTTGGGAGGCCGACGTGGGCAGATCACCTCAGGTTAGGAGTTCAAGACCATCCTGGCCAACACGGTGAAACCCCGTCTCTACTAAAAAAATACAAAAAAACTAGCCAGGCAAGGTGGCGGGCGCCTATAGTCCCAGCTACTCAGGAGGCTGAGGCAGGAGAATGGCGAAAACCTGGGAGGCGGAGCTTGCAGTGAGCTGAGATCCGGCCACTGCACTCCAGCCTGGGCGACAGAGTGAGACTCCGTCTCAGGAAAAAAAAAAAATAAATTAGCTGGGTGTGATGGCGGGCGCCTGTAATCTCAGCTACTCGGGAAGCTGAGGCAGGGAGGATTGCTTGAACCCGGGAGGTGGAGGTTGCAGTGAGCTGAGATACATATATTTAAATATCCAAGAGTGCACTTTTTTTCATTAATAGCTAAAAAAAAAAAAAAAACTCTGAGGGAACCCACCGTAGACACTGTAAGGTAACCAGCCAGGTGAGGATGGTGATGAACCAGCCTGGACCACCGGCTCCACCCTCAGCCCAGCTGGGGACCCAGTGCAGGAGTGGAGAAGCCTCTGGGTGTGAAGAATTAAAATGACACTCCAGGAAAAAAGGGCATTTCTGCCTGATGTAGAGGGGAGGTGGCTGCTAGTGTGGAGGGGCCTATTGGTTGTGGCCAAGGGTGCAGAGTCCAGTGTGAACCCCATGGCCTCAGGTGAGCCATTGCCTCTCTCCCTGCACACCACCCCCCTACCCGCCCCCAACTGCTACAAGACCTAGAACAGCAACCTCTGTGTGTCCTTCAGGTGGGAGGGTGGGGTCAGGTCCTCTAGAGTGAAACCCAGTAAGAGCTGGTGTGGGAGGATTGTGAGCTGGCCCCAGAGCTCCCCTTCCCTCCGCACACAGCCCCTGCCCTCACTGAGCACCAGTCAGCTATAGACGAAGGGGAAGGCTCTTGGAAGACAGCAGTCCCCAGGCTGCCGGATCCAGAAGGTCTGTGAGGGGCAGGGCCACTTGATTGGGGGCATCTCAGAGTGACCATCAAGCCCAGACCATGGGGCTCACTTTGGGCTCTTTGCCCTGGGGCAAGCCCGTCTCCCAAATCCACTGGAAATATCCCAAGCTGCTGAAACTAGTCCCCCCCATACAGTGCTCAGCCTCAGACAAGGTAAATGATCCCCCAGGGGACACTGGTGACCACCCACAGGTAAACACAGGTGTCTAAACTTTTGGAAACAGATTGCCTAAGCAGGGAATGTGCTTTCCAGTGGCCACAGTCCCCACCACCCTCTTTTGTTCAGCATCTGCCCTGACTCATTTGTGTTTCATACCTGGGCCCCTCTGGGGATCTGACTTTGCAAGTCCCACAGAGGCACGGTTTCAAGTTCCTCCTGCCTTTACTGATCTAATAATGGTTACAGTGTGATTTTGTGCACAGGGTCTGCCCTGGGACAAGCCACATGATCTCCATTTAGGGTAGAGCTGCTCCTTCTTCTTCAGAACACCATGCAGGGTGGGGTGGGAATGGAACCAGATAATGACGCTGACACATGTGAAGCACTGTCTCGCTCCACTTCGAGTTTTCTTTCAGTCGCTTGCTACCAAAGGGTCTCCTGCCAGAGCCCTGAGGAAAATGAATAGCTTCTGATTGAGCTCAGACAACCACATCAGAGCAAACCCCTCGGTGAGTCTGTTTATTTAATTGCCTGGTGATGACCGTGTGGTTAACCCCAGCCTGGTGAATCTGTGGGAGATGCACTGGCTTCAATCAAATAGTCTCCAAAATTGATTTATGGACAAGACAGATGACACCAGGATGTTACCCTTCTCAGGATTTCATGCACTCCCAAGGCCTCAGGAGAAGGGGTCACCAACTCAAATGTGGGTCACAAAAACAAGTGAGGTTAGAGGCTAGACACGTGTGAGGAAAATCACATTGCCCACTCAACATATCTTTGCATTATTGTAACAGACATGGGTAGAGAAACTCGGACTAGTAGAAATGAGAACCGCAGCATAAAAATCACTGATGGTGGGCCGGGCGCGGTGGCTCAAGCCTGTAATCCCAGCACTTTGGGAGGCCGAGACGGGTGGATCACGAGGTCAGGAGATCGAGACCATCCTGGCTAACACGGTGAAACCCCGTCTCTACTAAAAAAATACAAAAAAACTAGCCGGGCGATGTGGCGGGCGCCTGTAGTCCCAGTTACTCGGGAGGCTGAGGCAGGAGAATGGCGTAAACCTGGGAGGCGGAGCTTGCAGTGAGCTGAGATCCGGCCACTGCACTCCAGCCAGGGCTACAGAGCGAGACTCCGTCTCAAAAAAAAAAAAAAAAGAATCACTGATGGTGAATGGATCTGTCAGGCCAGATGCATGCTGCCGTGGGGTGTGCAATCTCATGGGACAGTCAGGATTTTCAAGAGCAGCAGAGAAGCTAACTTTTAAATGAAATTTTCCTTTTTTAAAAAAGTTGATTCTCTTAAAAAACACACACACGTGTGCACACACACGCACACACACACACACGCACCCACACACGCATGCACACACACGCACACATGCACACACATATACACACGTACACACACACATACACACACGTGCACACGTGCACACACACATACACACACGCACACACATGCACACATACACACACACACACACACACGTGCACACACACGCACACGCACCTACACACACATATACACACACGTGCACACACGCGTGCACACACACACACATATACACACATACACACACATACAATGTTGGGGATTTCTCTCTCCAGCCATGATGGTGTGATTGGCACTACCCTTGTCCTTCTGCCTTTAATGGCTTTAAAAATGGGCAAAATACATAAAGCAAAATACGTTGCCAGGCATTGGACAAGAGCCAGACCCTGAGAGAAGGAAGCACGCTGGGGTAGCCCACGCACACCCAGACCCCTGGCCTAGGACAGTCACCTGACCACAGCAAGGAGGCCAAGCCCAGCAGGCCCAGCAGAGAGAGTGCAGGTACTGAGTTGAGGCAGAGGTTACAGTTTTGGGCTGATGAAGCACCTGAAACTTAAATAGGTGGGTGACAAAGAGGAGGGAATTATGTAGAGAGAGTTCGCAGATTTCTGGCTGAGAGCTGGATGGCTTATGCACAGGGGAAGACTGACAGATCCAGCAGAGAGCAGTTGATGCACAGCTGGAAGCAGAACTGAGATACCGAAGTTCACGCCCTGCTTGGAGATATGGGGGTTCTGGCCCAACCAGAGTGAAGAGCCATCTTTAAGACTTTCGGCCAAGCCACTATACAACCCACATTTTACCAATAAGGGCCACATTCTAGAGAAGTGATTCTCGATTTGGGGGTGGGCTGCCTTTTCCCCTTGTGACCATGTCTGGAGACATTTTTGACTATCATCAGGGGAGTTGCTACTGCCTGCCGTCTCGTGGGTGGGGATCCAACATTAGGCTAACCATCCTGCATTGCAAAAGACAGCCCCCACCACAAAGAATTTTCCAGCCCAAAAGGTCAATAGTATTGAGGTTAAGAAATCTCATCCTAGAGTAAGTGCTACCCCAAACCCCTGTAGGAGCTGGTAGCCAGCCTTCCAGATGACCGCTCATAATGCTCACCTCCTTTTGTTCATACCCTTTTATAGACCTCCCTACCACAAAGACGTCCAAGTGGGAGGGGCAGACGCTTCTGGCCAGCAGTCAACAATGAGCAGAGGCCTGCCAACAAGCACATGAGTAGGTCTGCAAGCACATTCTGCAGCCACAATTGAGCCTGAGATGACTGCACCCCCAAACAACAGCTGGATGGGAACCTCGTTAGAGACTCTGAGCAAGAATCATTGAGCTAAGTCACACTCAGATTCCTGATCTTTGAAAATGATGTGACAACAAATGCTTTTGTTTTAAGGTGTTATTTTGTGGGATAATTTGTTACAGAGCAATAGATAACAAACACAACCCAGCCCTAGCAAAGCCTAAAACTAAGCCTTGATAGGATCAGGGAGAGCCACCAGTAAATTAACTGTCTGCCAGAACAAAACTCAAAACTCTTTAAAGAAAGAAAACATAAACTAGATTCCTTCAAGTGTATGATCTACAATGACCAGCATATAGTAAAAAATTACCAGACACACAAATAAACAAGTAATATGGCACAATATTTTTAAATTTAAAAAAGCACTTGATGGAAAAGATCGTGAGATGACCAAGATGTTGGAATCAGCAGACAAGGATTTTAAAAGCTATATTAAAAATATGTTTAAGAACTTAAAGAAAAACATGATCTTTATGAGTGAACAGATGTGAAATTTCAGCAGAGAAATAGACATTCTGTTAAGGGAACCAGTGAAAATTCTATAACTGAAAACAAAATATCAGAAATCAAAATTTTACTTGGTTAAATTAAACTAGACAGATTCATAAAAATTTCCACTCTGAAGAAAGGAGACTAAACAATAATTGTTAAAACATGAACAGAATCTCAATGACCTGTGTGACAATGTTAAGCAGTCTAACATAAATGTAATTCAAGTCTCACAAGAAAGCAGAGAGAATGGAAAGGAAAAATATTTTGAAGAAATAATGATTAAAATTTTCCAAATGTGGTAAAACAAATGAAAACAACAAAAAACATCAACTTGCCAATCCAAGAAACTAAATGAACCCCCAAGCATGATAAATACAATGAAAACCACAAATAGGTACATTATAGTCAAACTGCTGAAAACCAAAAATAAAGAGAAAACTTTGAAAGCAGCCAGAGCAAAATGGCAAAGTAAATGCAGGGGAACAATGACACAAATGAAAACTGTCTTTTCATTAGAAACAATCAACCAACCCACCACAGAATGACATGGATGAAGAAAGAAAAGAACTATAATCCAAGACTTTTATGTCCATCAAAATATTCTTCAAAAGTGAGGATGAAATGAAGAGATTTTTGATTATTAAACATTGAAAGAATTAAAAGCCAGCAGATTTTCACCACCAGAAATTCTAAATAGAGTTCTTAAGCTGAAGAGAAATGACACCAGAGGAAACAGATTTACAGGAAGAAATGGTAAGTGCTAAAAAAAAAAAAAAAAAAAAAAAAAGTTAACATGTAAATTTAAAACACTAGCTTTTTCCTTAATTTCCTTAGAAGACAAATGTCCATTTAAAGCAAATGTAATAGCATTATAAGGTGGGGTTTATAATATATATATATAACTAAAATTATGACAATAGTACAAAGGATGGGGAAGAAAATGAAGTTGTACTTGTATTAGTTTCTTAGATTTGTGAAGTGTGAATAGTAATGTGTGAAACAAAACAGTATTAATTATAAGCAGACTGTGATAAGAACACATATTGTAATCCCTAAACTACTAAAATATAAAAATAAAAAATAATAGCTAAAATGCCAATGACAGAGATTTTCTAAAAAGAATACAAGATATTCAGTTATTCCCAAAAAAGGCTATAAAAGAGGAAGAGGAGTACAAAGCACTTGGGGTAAATATAAAACAAGTAAGCAGATATTAGACTTAAAAACAGCTACACCAATAATTTAGTATGAATGGGCTAAATACTAATAAAAAGTCAGTGATTGTCAGAATAGATTTTTTAAAGCAATGCCTGACTGTATGAGTATAAAATACAAAGACACAGATAGGTTGAAAGTAAACAGATGGAAAAAGATATAACATGAAAATGGTTAAAATAAGAAACATGGTGTGGTTGTATTATAAGAAGACAAAGTAGGCATTAAGACAAAATGTATTTCTTCAAATAAAGAAGGACACTTGATAATGACAAAATGGTTAATCCAACAGAAAGTTATAAAAATCCTAACTTTGCACCTAATAATTGTTTCAAAATTCATAAAGCAAAAGCTGATTAAAAGAAAGAGAAAAATAGGCTGGGCACAAAATAGTCTCACCCCTGTAATCCCAGCACTTTAGGAGGCTGAGGTGGGTGGATCACAAAGTCAGTAGATCGAGACCATCCTGGCTAACATGGTGAAACCCCGTCTCTACTAAAAATACAAAAAATTAGCCAGGTGTGGTGGCAGGTGCCTGTAGTCCCAGCTACTCAGGAGGCTAAAGCAGGAGAATGGCATGAACCCAGGAGGCAGAGTTTGTAGTGAGCTGAGATCACGCCACTGCACTCCAGCCTGGGTGACAGAGAGAGAGAGACTCCGTCTCAAAAAAAAAAAAAAAAAAAAAAAAAAAAAAAAAAAAAGAAAGAGAAAAATAGACAATTCACCAATCATAACTGGAGATTTTAACACCTCCATCTCGGTAATTATAGAACAAAGAGATAAAAAGTCAGTAAGGATATAAAATATTGGAACAACACTATCAACAAACTTGATCTAATTGACATTTTCAGAATATCTCACTATACAACTTCAAAATACACATTTTTTTCAAATGCATATGGAATGTTCACCAAAATTAACCATATTCTGCACCATAAAATGTATCTCAATACATTTCAAAACATTAAAATCTTACAGAGTGTTTCCTGGTCACAACAAAATTAAGTTACAAATCAATAACAATAATATATCTAGAAAATTCCTCCAAAGTTTTGGAAAATAAACAATATACTTCTAAATAACTCATACGGCAAGAAAACAGCAGAAAAAAATAGAAAATATTTTAACTGAATGATAATGAAAACCAAAAAAAAAAAAACAAATTTTATGGAATACAGTTAAAGCAGTTTCTAGAAAGAAATGTATTACTCTAAACGTTCATAATAGGGAAAAGTAAAATTAACAATTAATAGTTTAAGTGTACATGTTAGCAACCTAAAAAGAAAGAAAATATTGAACCTACAGTAAATAGAAGGAAAGAAATAATAAAGAACCCAAATCAATGAACTACAAAACAAGCCAATAAGAGAGAAAATAACAAAACCAAAAGATACCTCTTTGAAAATTAATTAAATTGAAAATCCCAGTAAGACTGATCAAGAAAAGAACACAAATTACAAAATAACTTTCTGTATGACAAACAAAAACTCTGTGTATTTATGTTGTACAACATGATGTTTTGATATATGTATACTCAAAATATCTGAAATGGAAGATAACCTATCACTACAGATCCTACAGATACCGAACGAAAAACTACTAAATACTATGAACAACTTTATGGCAGTAAACTCAACAATTTAGATGAAATGGACAAATTCCCTGAAAAACACAAGTTACCAAAAGTGACTCAAGAAAAAATAGAAAAAATGAATAGCCCTACTTTTCAGTATGCTATTGCTTCATAGCCAATCCCAAAGCTTAGTAACTTAACAATTATTTTGTTGTTGCTAAGTTAACTGACCTCAGCTGGGTGGTTCTTCTTTAAATGGTGTTGTCTGGGATGACTCACTCTGGTGCTTTCGACTGGCAACTGGGCCAAACTGGAAAGTTCAAGAAGGCATTAGTCACATGTCTGGTACCTCAGTGCTCCTCCACATGATCTTCCCATGGGAGCTTCCTCATAGCATAGTGGTCTCAGAGCCATCAGACATTTTACATCGTGTCTGGCTTCGAGAGAGACAGCTAAAATTCTAAAATTTATATGCAAATGCACAGTACTTAAAATATCAAAACAAACTTGAAAAAGAATAACAAAGTTGGAAGACTCCCAGTATCTAATTTTCAAAAGTTACTATAAAGCTATGGTAGTCCAAATTAGAATCATTGTAGCAAAAAGATAGACACATAGATCAACAGGAAAAAATAGAGCCCAGAAATAGACCCAAACATAGACCCTTAATTGATTTTCAACAAAAGTGCTCAGGCAATTTAATGAGGAAAATGCATTCTTTCTGTATTGCTGCATAACACATTAGCACAAATTTATCAGAATAAAACAACACTGATTTATTATTTCACATATAATTATATATTTCACATATTTCTATAGGTCAGAAGCCTTTGCATTGTATAAGTGAGTTCTCAGCTTAGGGTCTCAAAAGGCTAAAACCAAGCTGTCAGCCTGCATGTGCTCTCATATGGAACTTGGACTCCTCTTCCAAGCAAGTTCCTTTTGGTCATAGGATTGAAGCCCTCAGTTCCTGGAGACCACTCCCTGTTCCCTGCCATGTGGCCCTCTCCATGACAAGCTCTCTCACTTTGAACTTTTTTGACTTCTTTTAAGGTCAGGCCAAGAAAGGATAATCTTCCTTCTGACTAACCCAAAGTCAACTGATAAAAGACCTTAATTCCCACTGCAGCTTCTAGAGCCTCCCTGATTTCCTTGACTTATGGCCCCTTCCTCCATTTTCAAAATCAGCAGCAGTAGGCCAAATTCCTAGCACATTACATCATCTGACCTTCTCTTCTGTCTCTCTCTTCCACATTTGAGGATCCTTGTGATTACATTGAAGCCACCCAGATAGTCTAGGATAATATCCCTATCTTAAAGTCAGCTTGAGGTAGGAGGCAGGACCTGACTCCAGACCAGATAGAAGACTGGCTGAAACAGGGAAGAGGCCCCAAAAGCACCTCTATAAGACATGCCTGCCCACCAGCACCATGACAATTTACCACTGCATGGCAACTCCTGGAAGTTACCACCTTTTTTTTTTTTTTTTTTTTTTTTTTTTTAAGAAATTTCTGAATAACCCAACTCTTAATTTGTGTGTAATTAAAACTGGGTGTAAACATGACAACAGAACTGCCCCTGAGCTGCTACTTGGGCAAACCACTTGTGGGCTAACCCTGTTCTGCAAGGAGCAGTGCCTCTGCTGCTGCTGTACACTACCGCTTCAATAAAAGTTGCTGTATAACACCACCAGCTCACCTTTGAATTCCTTCCTGGATGAAGCCAAGAACCTTCCCAGGCTAAGCCCCAATTTGGGGGCTCATCTGCCCTGTATCAAGCTGAGCAGAAACCTTAATTCTGTCTGCTACCTTGACTTGTTTCTAACATGTACCATGATATTCAAGGTTCCAGGGACTTTGTGGAGTCATTTCTCTGCCTACCCTAGGAGACATCTTAGCATTTTTCGTACCACAGAATAAGGGTAATCTTTTAAACAAATGATGTTAAATCATCTGTATAGAGAAAAAGGAAAACTCAATTCTTACCTCACACAAAAATCAATTAAATTAATAATAGATGTAGGCTGGGCGCAGTGGCTCACACCTATAATCCCAGCACTTTGGAAGGCCGACACGGGCAGATCACAAGGTCCGGAAATCGAGACCATCCTGGCTAACATGGTGAAACCCCGTCTCTACTAAAAAAAAAAAAATACAAAAAATTAGCCGGGCAAGGTGGCAGGCACCTGTAGTCCCAGCTACTCAGGAGGCTGAGGCAGGAGAATGACGTAAACTCAGAAGGCAGAGCTTGCAGTGAGCTGGGATACCGCCCCTGCACTCCAACCTGGGTGACAGAAACTCCGCCTCAAAAAAGAAAATAATAATAATAGATGTAAATGTAAACACTGTATAATATAAACATCAAAACTAAAGCTATAAAAAGATATATGGATGACCAATAAGAGCATTAAAAGATGTTCAACATCATTAGTTATTAAAAAAATGCAACCACTAAAATGGCTACAATTAAGAGAGAGAGAGCAAGAGAAAGAAAGGGAGGGACGAAGGAAGGGTAGAAGGAAGGAAGGAAAGACAGAAAGAGTTGGTGAGGACATGAAGAAATTGGGACCCTCATGACCTTGCTGGTGGGAATGTAAAACGGTGCAGCCACTTTGGAAAACAATATGGTGGCTTGTCAGGTAAACATAGAGTTGCCATATGACCCAGCAATTTCATTCCTAGGAATATGCCAAAGAAAATTGAAAACATGTCAAACAAAAACTTGTACACACATTTCAGAGAAGCATTATTCATAATAGTCAAAAAATAGAAACAATCCAAATGGCCATCAACTGATGACAATATATGGTACATCCACACAATGGAATGTTATCATCATAAAAATGAACGACGAACTTTTATATGCTTCAACATGATAAACTGTGAAAATGTGTTTAAGAAGCCAGACGTGAAAGGCCACATATAGAATGATTCCATGTAGGCTGGGCATGGTGGCTCACGCCTGTAATCCCAACATTTTGGGAGTCCGAGGCAGGTGGATCACAAGGTCAGGAGATCAAGACCATCCTGGCTAACACGGTGAAACTCTGTCTCTACTAAAAATACAAAAAATTAGCCGGGCATGGTGGCGGGCACCTGTAGTCCCAGCTACTCAGGAGGCTGAGGCAGGAGAATGGCGTGAACCTGGGAGGTGGAGCTTGCAGTGAGCTGAGATTGCACCACTGCACTCCAGCCTGGGTGACAGAGCGAGACTCCATCTTAAAAAAAAAAAGAAGAATTCCATGTGTATGAAATGTACAGAATAGGCAGCTCCATAGGGACAGAAAGTAGATGAGTGGTTGCCAGGAGTTGGGGAGAGGGACATCGGGAGTGACTACCAATAAGCACAGGGTTTCTTTTTTTTTTTAGATGGAGTCTCGCTCTGTTGCCCAGGCTGGAGTGCAGTCCCTCCCAAAACGCTGGGATTACAGGCGTGAGCCACCGCGTCTGCTAATTTTTTGTATTTTTAGTAGAGATGGGGTTTCACCATCTTGGCTAGGCTGGTCTTGATCCTTGATCCTCCTGACTTCGTGATCCACCCACCTTGGCCTCCCAAAGTGCTGGGATTACAGGCGTGAGCCACCGCACCTAGCCGAAAAGACATTTTCAAAGATGAAATGCATAAAATATCATTACTGGCAGCATTCGCAACAGATTTTGATGATAGGAAACATAACTTTGAACCCCAGTTAAGTGAAAATGCTATCCCTCCACCAAAATTCCATTTTTCTCATTACAAAAAAATTTACTCAATTATTGTTTTGAATTCTGTCAATTAAAAAAGTGAAACTACAAAACTTCTAGAAGAAAACTTAGGTGGAAATCTTCATGACTTTGGGATAACTAAAGATTTCTTGAGATACAAAAAAGTACTCTGCCACCATAACATTTTAAAACTGATATTGATTTCTAAAATTAAAACTTAGGATTTCCAAAAGTCATCATTAATAAAACAATATGAAAGGAAAGATAGTTGCAATACATATATCTGAGAAAGGTCTTGCATCCAGAATATACACAAAACTTCTACAACTCAACAGTAAGAAGACAAACAACTCAATTTTTTTAATGGGCAAAATATTTGAACAGATATTCAATGAAAAAAGATACATGAATGGCCAATGAGGACATGAAAAGATGTTCAACATGTTCATCAGTGAAATTCATGTTAAAACAATGAAGAATTATCACCAAATACCCACCAGGATGGCTAAAATTTAAAAGACTGAAAATACCAAATATTGGAGGGGATATACAGCAATTGGTACTGTCACACAATGCTGATAAGAGTGGAAAATGGTGCAAACACTTCAAGAAACAGTTTGGCAATTTCTTAAGAAATTGAACACACACCTTCCCTATGAGCCAGCAATCTACCCCTAGGTATTTAACCAAGGAAAATGAAAGCATATGTTCATAAAGATACATGCACAAGAATTTTCATACCAGCTTTATTCATAATAGCCAAAAACTGGAAATAATGCAAATATCTATCATCAGTTAAGCAGATAAATTTTGGCATTTTTATACAGTGGAATAATAATTAGCAATAAAAAAATGAGGCATGCAACCCAGATGACAGACATTATGTTGAATGACAGAAGCCAGGCACAAAGAGTACTCTAGGGCCCATTTCCATGACATTCTGAGCCAGGGGGCACTGAGCTGGAGTGGTAGATGTCCCAGGAATCAGTTCTGCTGCCAGGGAGGAGAATAGACTGGGAACTGGCACAGTAGCTTCCTGGATGAGGGAGGTTTCTTTATCTTGATTGAGGTGGTGGTTACGTACGTGTGTATGTATATAGTGTGTGTGTGTGTGTTCATGTGTGTGTGTGTATATATATATATATATATATATGTATGGTTTGACTGTGTCCCCACCCAAATTTCAACTTGAATTGTATCTCCCAGAATTCCCATGTGTTGTGGGAGGGACCTGGGGGGAGGAATGTGAATCATGGGGACTGGTCTTTCCTGTGCTATTCTTGTGATAGTGAATAAGCCTCATGAGATCTGATGGGTTTATCAGGGGTTTCTGCTTTTTGCTTCTTCCTCATTTTGTCTTGCCGCCATGATGTAAGAAGTACCTTTCACCTCCCCCCCGTGATTCTGAGGCCTCCCCAGGCACGTGGAACTATAAGTCCAATTAAACTTCTTTTACTTTCCAGTCTCAGGTATGTCTTTATCAGCAGCGTGAAAACAGACTAATACCTACATATATATGTATATCTATATATGTGTGTACATATATACACATATAATAACTCACTGAACTGTACACTTAAACTCAATGCATTTTATTATATATAAACTATATCATAATATACTTGATTTTTAAAAACATCATATAGGCCAAATAAAACGTGTTTGTTGACTGAATGTGACTCATGTGCTATACCAGTTTGCAAACTCAGCTACAGAGTTAAATGAGGTGAAGGTCAGTCCCCCAGTCCTTCTGACCATGTACATGTGGGCCAGTTGCATTATGTGCTCTTAGGATAGACACTTTCATTTTTAAGGCTCTTTATTGGGGTGCAGGGGCAAAGGAAAAAGAAAGAGAAAGACAGAGTGACAGAAGGAAGGAGGAAGGGAATGGAGGGAAACACCAATTATCATTGCTCCAACTCCTTATTTGGTCCAAATGAAGGTGACTGGTGTGGCCTGCCATAGATGCAATGGGGTGACCCCCTCAGCCTGAGGCTTAGTACCTCAGGCTCCCAGGCTTGTGAGTCAAGCATCATCTGAACAAGCAAGGCATGCAGCTCCATCTTATGCTGGTGTAGTGACAGAAATGGGTCCTGATATGGTTTGGCTGTGTCCCCACCCAAATCTCATCTTGAATTATAGTTCCCATAATCCCCACACGTCGTGGGAGGGACATGGTGGCAGGTAATTGAATCATGGGGATGATTTTCCCCATGCTGTTATCATAATAGTGAGTGAGTTCTCACGATATCTGATGGTTTTATAAGCATCTGATATTTCCCCCGCTGGCACTTCTCTCTCCTGCCACCATGTAAAGAAGGACGTGTTTGCTTCCCCTTCTACCATGATTGTAAGTTTCCATAGGCCTCCCCAGCCATTCACAACTGTGAGTCAATCAAACCTCTTTCCTTTATAAATTACCCAGTCTTGGGCAGTTCTTTGTAGCAGCATGAGAACAGACTAATACAGTAAATTGGTACTGGGAGTGAGGTGCTGCTGAAAAGATTTCTGAAAATGTGGAATTGACTTTGGAGCTGGGTAACAGGCAGAGGTTGAAACAGTTTGGAAGATTCAGAAGAAGACAGAAAGATGTGGGAAAGTGTGGAACTTCCTAGAGACTTGTTGAGTGGCTTTGACCAAAATACTGATAATGGTATAGAAAATGAAGTCCAGGCTGAAGTGGTCTCAGATGGAGATTAAAAATTTGTTGGGAACTGGAATAAAGGTAACTCTTACTATGCCTTTAGCAAAGAGACTCATGGCATTTTGCCCCTTCCCTAGAGATCTGCGGAACTTTAAACTTGAGAGAGACAATTTAGGATATCTGGCAGAAGAAATTTCTAAGCAGCAAAGCATTCAAGAGGTGATCTAGGTTCAGGCTGGGTGTGGTGGCTCACGCCTGTAATCCCAGCACTTTGGGAGGCTGAGGCGGGCGGATCGCGAGGTCAAAAGATTTATACCATCCTGGCTAACACAGTGAAGCCCCGTCTCTACTAAAAACACAAAAAATTAGCTGGGTGTAGTGGCGGGCACCTGTAGTCCTAGCTACTCGGGAGGCTGAGGCAGGAGAATGGCAAGAACCGGTGAGGTGGAGCTTGCAGTGAGCTGAGATAGTGCCACTGTACTCCAGCCTGGGCAACAGAGAAAGACTCCATCTCAAAAAAAAAAAAAAGGTGATCAGTTTTACGCATTCACAAAGAGATGGTTCAGAATTGGAACTTATGTTTAAAAGGGAAGCAGAGCATAAAAGTTTGGAATATTTGCAGCCTGACAATGCAATAGAAAAGAAAAACCCATTTACTGAGGAGAAATTCAAGCCAGTGGCAGAAATTTGCATAAGTAGTGAGGAGTCAAATGTTAATCGCCAAGACAATGGGGAAAATGTCTCCAGGGCATGTCAGAGGCCTTCACGGCAGACCTTCCCATCACAGGCCAGGAGGCCTAGGAGGAAAAAATGATTTTGTGGGCTGTGCCCAAGGCCTTAATGCTTTGTGCAGTCTCAGGATTTGGTACCCTGTGTCCCAGCTGTGGTTAATGGGGCCAATATATGAAGGCCAGGCCACTGCTTCAGAGGGTGCAAGCCCCAAGCTTTGATGGCTTACTTGTGGTGTTGAGATTTTGGGTGCACAGAAGTCAAGAATTTAGGTTTGGGAACCTCCACCTAGATTTCAGAGGATGTATGGAAATGCCTGGATGTCTAGGCAGACATTTGCTGCAGGGGTGGAGCCCTTGTGAAGAATCTCTGCTAAGGTAGTGTAAAGGGAAATGTGGGGTCAGAATCCCCACACGAGAGTCCCCATTGGGGCACTGCCTAGTTGAGCTGTGAGAAGAGAGTCACTGTCCTCCACACCCCAGAATGGTAGATCCACCAACAGCTTGCACTGTGCACCTGGAAAAGCCACAGACACTCAACACTGGCTTGTGAATGCAGTTAGGAGGGAAGCTGTACCTGCAAAACCACAGGGGTGGAGCTGCCCAAGGCCATGGGAACTTAACCTCTTGCAACATTGTGACCTGGATGTGAGACATGGAGTCAAAGGAAATTATTTTGGAGCTTTAAGATTTAATTACTGCCTCGCTGGATTTTAGACGTGCATAGGGCCTGTAGCCCCTTTGTTTTGCCAAGCTCCTCCCATTTGGGATGGGTGTATTTACCCAATGCCTGTACCCACATTGTGTCTAGGAAGAAACTAACTTGCTTTTGATTTTACAGGCTCATAGGTGAAAGGGACTTGCCTTGTCTCAGATGAAACTTTGGACTTGGACTTTTGGGTTAATGCTGGAATAAGTTAAGACTTTGAGGGACTGTTGGGAAGGCACGATTGTGTTTTAAAATGTGAAGACATGAGATTTGGGAGGGGCCATGGGCAGAATGATATGTTTGGCTGCGTCCCCACTCAAATTTCGTCTTGAATTGTAATTCCCATAATACCCACATGTTATGGGAAAGACATGGAGGGGGGTAATTGAATCATGGGGGCAGCTTTCCCATGTTGGTCTCATGATAGTGAATGAGTTCTTATGAAATCTGATGATTTTGTAAGCATCTGGCATTTCCCTTGCTGGCATTTCTCTCTCCTGCCACCATGTGAAGAAGGACATGTTTGCTTCCCCTTCCAACATGAATGTAAGTTTCCTGAGGGCTCCCCAGCCATGCGGAACTGTGAGTCAATTAAACCTATTTCTTTTATAAAGAAGGAAAGAGGCTGTTATTTATAGCAGCATGAGAACAGACTAATACAGGCACAATGTTCACCCCATTTAAACCCTCTTCCTAGATACCCAGGAAGGCAACATTCCCAGCCTCCTTAAAGGTGGATGGGGACCATGTGACTAAATCCTGGCCAATAAGATGTTGTGAAAGGAATGTACACCACCTCTAGAACTGGCCATAAAAACAAACTCCCATGCACTTCCCAGCTCTCTTCCTCTTCCACCACCACCTTGGAGGCCGGGTGGTTGGACATCCAGGTGGTGGGGCCTCAGCATGGAACAGGCCCAGATTCCACAGTCACTGCTTGGCAAAAGCTGTGAGGAGACAAGACACCCAACCTACTTCTGGCTTTCTGTGAGCAAGAAATAAATATTTGTTGCGTCTAAACTCTGAGAATTGGAGGTTGTTATCCTAGCTAATCCCTAACACGGGCATGTCACACAGACTTCTGGGTGTGTATCCACTTCTATTACTGTGAAAAACACCAAAAGAAAACAGGAAAGTGTATTGACTCTTATGTTTTTTCACTACCATCATAAAAAACTCAACAGTAGAAAAACAAACAACTCAAGTACAAAATGGGCAAAGACATGAACAGATATTTCACCAAAGAGAAGATGGAGATAGCCAAAAAGCATACGGAAACATGTTCCTCATCATCGGCCATTAGGGAAATGCAAATGCAAAGCAGAAGGAAACATCACTACACACTTATGAAAACAACTATAGTTTAAAAAAAAATGCTAGCAAGACTCCACAGAAAGTGGTTCTCTTATCCATTGCTAGTGAGAATGTAAAACTGTCAGTGTCTCACAAAGCTAAACCTGCATCATAATACCCAGCCCTCACACCTCGCATTTATTCAGAGAAATGAAAATTGACATTTGTGTAAAAACCTATATGTGAATATTCACAGAACCTTTATTCACCATATTTGCAGAAACTCTGGTACATGCCTATAATGGAACACTACTCAACAGTAAAAAGGAACAAACTATTGCTACTTGGATCTCAGGAGAATGAATGCTGAGTGAAAAGTCAGCCTTGAAAGATGATGTAGTGTATGATTCCATTTGTACAACATTCTCATAATGACAAAACGATAGACATGGAGAACAGATTAGTAGTTGCTGGAAGACAGAGACAGGGAGGGGGAGGTTACAAATTCCAAGTATGAAGAGGTAGTGCAGGGGTGTGCATTGTGATGATGATGTGTCTTGACTCGTGGTGGTGATCGAAATTTACACACAGAATGAAATTGCATAGAAACAGAGAGAATGAGAGAGGAATGACTGCAATCTTAACAATAATGAGAACTGAATAAGGTCTGGAGTCTAGTAGCATGGTTGTACCAATGTCAATTCCCTGGTTTTGATCTTGTGCTGTGGTTATATAAGATGTCAGCATTGAGAGTAGCTGAGGGAAGCTTACAAGACACTCTGTACAATTTTTCCAACTTCCTGCAAGTGTACAATTATTTCAAAATAATTTTTTTCCCACAGGGTAAGACATGAGCAATGATAATTCCAACCAGAGACTGTCTACTAAGTGGACCCGTGGCCAAAACACCAGGCATTCTCACTGTGATTCCTACCTGCTCTGGTGAAGTAGTATCTCTCCTCCAGTTTTAATAAAGAGGACGAGTTGTTATTTTTCTTCCCAGCAAGCCAAAAATAGCAGCAACAATCCCCACCACCCAGGGGTATGACATACATCCTGAGAAGCAAAGCTCCTGCACCGAGGCTTGCTGGAAGCTAGAAAGCAGCCACGTCCGTCCATGGCATGAGTGTGAGCTGAGCCCCTACTAGGTGCCAGGGACTGTGCTTGATGTTGAGTGGAGAACAGGCTGAAGAAGACTTGGGGAGACAGTCAGGGAACTCAGAGTCCAGGTAGGAGAGAATGATGACTTGGCCAGGAGGTTGTAGTGGGGAGGAAGAGAAAGCATGGATTTGAGACTCCTCTGGAGGTAAAATAAACAGGACTTGGGGATTGTTTGGATGTGGACAGTGATGAAGAGGTACCTAGGGTGACTTCCTGGCCTACCCTCTCAACTTCTGTGACAAAAGCCAATGCCTCCAAATCAAGATTTCATTGCTTGGGCATCGAGAAGTCCCAAACTCTTTGCACAAGTTTTCTGTTCCAGTGGCCAGCGCTCAGAATCTCCCTGCCCTGGGCCTGCTAGAGATTGTGGGGCTCATAATGGGAGCCAGAAGTGGGTAGCCCCTGGAAAGCTCCATGCCAGGGTGGGTCTACTTTGGGTTATGCCTGTGCAAAGCCCTCCACCAGCTCCAGGGGTGGCCGGTGCAGATCTTGTTCCCGGTCCTGAGATGGAGCGAGGGGAGGATACGCTCCCGTGGGGAAGACTGGAGGAGGAGCAGATGGGATGGTGGAGAGCAAGTTCAAGCTTTGAGCGGCTGGAAAGGTAAGTGGCCTGTCCAAGCTCAAGGTTGGAGTTTCTGAGCTGGGAATCATCAGCCCATACAGCTTTGCCTGGAGATGGTTTAAAGTGAGCAGGAGCAAGAGCTGAGGACAGGGGCTGAGTTTAAAGATTGTGTGAAGGATTGAGAGACAGAGAAGGGGCAGTCCACCGGGTAGAAAGAAAAGCAGCAGAGTGCTGGGGTAGGGGTGCAGAGAGAATGACAGATCCAGGAAGACACTCTGGGATCTGCGAGCTAAGAGGTGACAGCGCAGACACATCCACTGAACTGGAGCCCTGCTGGCCTCTGCTAGTCACGTCACGCACAGTGGGGAGCACGGGGCCTTCAGGCCACTTGTTCCGTGGACACCCGGTCATGCTGACCTGGGTCAAGGGCACAGACCACTGCGCTGGAGGGCCAGCGTGGGAAATGGGCTGCCTTCCTGCATGAATGGGGCTCTCTGCTTGCCTGCCTGGGCGCCCCCAGTGGAGAGTCTCTGGTAAGGAGACCATGCGCCCTGGAGTGTTATGTGTTTCTGCTCAAGGGACCCTTTCCATGGGTCCACTGGTGACTGTAGCCCCTTGACTTCCTTCTGAGAATCATCAGGGCTGGGACGCGACCTGGAAGTTTTGGGCAAGAGGCTCCCTCCCCTCACCCAGTGGGGGAATGAGCCGGGAGGAGCCTGGAACTCCTGAGGTCTCATGTGGGGAGCAGGGTGAGAAGGACCAAAGGACAGGACCCTGCTGAGGCTGTGGGAGCCCCTGGCCTGGCTGCACCAGGCCCTCCTGTCACTGGCTCATCTCCTCCACTTAAGCCACTGGGGTGGGTGCCTGAGAATAAACTGACAGGGGCCTCCCATCCCTCCATCCAGGCCTCTCTCCCTGCTGGACCCGCCTCCTTGACTTGGGAACAAACCAGAGTCCTAGACAGGCTGTCTGGACTCCTGGCAGCCACTGCCTATGCCCACCCCCATGTTCCACATGTTCCAAGGACCTAGCAGACTCCAGCCTGGCCCTAGCCAGCCCACCTCACCTTCCCCAACCAAAAGCTGGGGAGACCCAGGCCGGTGATGGTTCCTCTGTGGGGCTTTGTCCTCCACACTGTTTAGATTCTCAAAACATAAGATCCAGTTTGTTAGCCCCTTCCCATGAAACACCTGGGCCTGCAGACTCCAAAATTAGACAGAAGAAGCTCTTCTGGGAATTCGAAGACACCTTCTCTGCTAATTCTCCTGTTCCTGAGTGGTTTTCACAGCTCATTAGAGCCACCAGGACTGGCTTGGCCTCCCTAATGAGCCAGCGCTTCCTCAGCTGGGAAGTCCTCTGGCCCTAATGAGTTTTTCTCGGCCATAAATGTACATGCTGTGGGTCAAGAATGGGGAACTGGCATTTATGGCGGATCCCGGTTTTAACAAGGCCAGGCAGGGAACGCTTTCAGGTAAGCCCACAGAATGCCACCTATGGCAGGGCAGGGACAGAGGCATGATTTGGGTAGCTCAGGACAGTGACATGACCTTGAGGAGGTACATCCAGCCTCTCCCACGTGGGCAGCATGAGGATGACCCGCTTCCTCAGCCCTGGTTCCCAGCCTGGCCCCCACCCCCAGGCTATCTGACCAGCCCTCGCCAGCCCTGCCAGCTACAGCTGCAAAATGGGATGCACAGGCTACAAGGTCCGAGGGTATCCCCAGGGACTGAGGACAGTGGGCAGGATGGCGATTCCAGGAGATGCTGTTCCCCCTCCCCTGCGGGGCAGTGACAGCCCTGGGGAACCCACTTTTAGAACAACACACCAGGCTGATTTGTGGAGGTGCCAAAACCTTCCAAGAGCCAGACCACGGGATGTGGACCTGCTGCTGCTGCTGGACCTGGGGAAACTGGACAGGTCGCTCACCACCCCACTGCAGGTGTTAGCAGAGCAGGCTGTCGGCAGGTGCCGCTCCTCCAGCCCCAGCAACAGGCCTGGGAGCAGCCGACCAGGAGGCCCCGGGGGAGCTTCGGTCTCCAGCTTCTTACTGGGCCCCTGTATGCTACACGCAGCTCTGCTGGTAACGCTGGAGCCCTCAGGTCCATTTGTGCAGGGAGCCCTGGGCCCCAGAGGATGTCGCTAATCAGCTTCTTTGCTGGCCAGGGGAGACTTGCAGGCCTCACTGCGGGGCCACTGCAGCTGATTGGGTGCCTGGCCTGCCAGTGGCCCCTCACGGGTAGGCCCTCCCTGTTGGTAACCCCCCTTAGCCCCTGCACCCTGCTCTTCTCCCACCGGCCCTCAGGCCGGCTCTCCACCTGTCCCCCGCTCTCCCAGGCTGGCTTGAAGCCCTGGTCTGGGAAGCAGCGTTGCCACGTGAGGAACCCGGAGCCAGGCCTCAGGACACCACACACGCGTCTGCTGCAGAGCAAACAGCTCTTGCCTCTCAGGCCCCTTGCCAGCTTTTGATTCGTGCAACTTAGAAAATAAGACATATTTTCATGCCGTTGGCCACGTTTACGAAGGAGAACTTGTTTAATTGACTGGCCCAGGACCTGCCCTCTCATCCGCCGGCAGAGGCGCAGGCCCCTCCAGGTGCCTCTCACTCTTTCCTGGGCCTGGGTCAAAAGCGCTAAACCTGCTCCAATAGCCAAAGCAGCCAGGCCTCACTCTTCCAGATGAGCACGTCGGGTCAAGCATTTTCTTCCCAGTCTCAATCCTCAGCCCTTCCCCCAGCATCTTGTTTCCATAATCCTGAGGCTTAGGCAATTAAAATAAAATATCCTTGTAGTCTCTAGATGTTTACTAAACCAGCTGGTAATGAGCTAGGCAGGATCATCTCTATTACATAAAGGAGAAGAACAAAGAATTGGGAATATGGAAGACATTCAAATGTCTTAATTAGTGCTTCCATCTGTAAAAGTTGCTCCATTACTAAGAGCTTCTCTCAGAGGCACACCATGGAAAGGCCAGGGTCCCTAAAGCCCCAGTGCAGACAGCAGCAGCATCGTCAAAGGCGAGCTTTGGTCTCGGCCAGGCAGGCCACCTAGCCACCGTTCCACACTCAGGGATCTGAGGACCCTGAAGCTTCAGATGATGGTGGGGCCCCAGGTGGGGTCCAAGCTCTGCGTGGACTCCTGGAAAGGGAGAGACGGGCAGTGTCTACAAGCGGATGTAGCCGACAATGAGGCAGAGCCCTGGGTTCCTGATGGCTCCCTCACTGGGGCAAGTCTCGGCTGTGCCCCTCGCCACACCACTGGCAGTCCCTGTGCCTGGCTGGGGAAATTCCTCCAGCTCCCAGCCTCTTTCTCACCCTCCCTGAAGGCTTCTGGGTTCCCTCACAGCCTCTGCTGAAGCCTGAGCACCAGAGAACCCAGAGGATGAGCGAGCCACAGACTGCCCTTCACCTCGGGGCGGCAGCCAGGACCCCCAGGCTCGCCCGGGCAGCAGAGCTGGGCTTGTGGGTGGGAGGGCAGCATGACAGTGGGAGGTGACAGTACCGAGCAGAGCTCTAGGGTCAGAGAGTCAGGCTGAGCCTGTGCCTCAGCCCTGGTCCTGCCCCATGGGCTACCCATGGTTCCCCCTTCTCGGTGATGTCATCCCAGACCGCTTCATAATAAGCACAGCCCTGTGTCCTGAGTCCTGCCTGGGGTCAGGCCTGGGCTAAGCACTCCACCACATTTACTGTCTCGCCAAGGCCTCACCATAACCCCATGGGGTGGTTCTGTTACTAGCCCACTTTACATCAAGGCAGAGAGAGGAGAACAGCCATCTCAACCAGCCAGCTGGAGCCCGGAGTTCACAGAGCTTGGAGCTCCGCTGCTCACCACATACCCGGAGCTGCTGCCTTCGGCCAGCATCCATCCCCAGCCTCCCAAGCTTGGCCCAAGCCCCCGGGCCTTTGTGGAGGACACCCTGGACCCATCACTGAGCACACCCAACAGTCCCTCATCCCACAGTTCCCTGCCTCCCCACCTCTGAGCCCAGCACCTCGCAGAGGCCTGAGGAGGGCACAGGCTCAGTAAACACGGGTGGAACTACACTGACTGAAGGTTGGAGACTTTCTTGAATTAAACCATGACGGATGACTCTTTTCAAAGCAGGGGAATGAGAGAGGAAGAAAGTAAAGCTGATATGAGTAGCCTTAGGCTTTCAGCGGGCCCAATTTAACAGTTCAAGAAGTTGCCACTATTGAACAATAATTCTTTCCTGCGAAGCGCCCTGGTCTAATGCTGGACAGAGTCCTCTGAGCTGTGCTAAGCCAGTTCCCTGCCTTTATGGGTCTTATGTCTTAAACCTTTGAAAGTAAACGTCAAATGTATGACACTCCTGGGGCAAGACTCTCTCACTGGCCACATTTCTGGAATACCTGAGACTTTAAATAGCCAAACTACAAATGGATTCAACAAACTTGTTGAGTATCTACATGAAGAATTGGATAATGCCCTTGCCCTTGAGGAAGACATGGGAGAGGAGGACGAAACATGAGACAGTTGGGATGCGTCAGGGTAAAGGCTTTACTGAAAAGATGTAGGAATCGCTACATTCCTCCCACTTAGCCAGGGGGAAAGGTAATTCTGTCGTGGCCGGGGTTGGGTGGGAGGGAAGGGATGCACGCCGGGGTAGTGTTTTACAGAGGAAAAAGGCATTTGACTTGACCTTGAGGGAGAAATCGGAAGGTCGGCAGGGGCAGGATATTGGATATTCCACGCAGAGGGAGCAGCACACTCAAGCACCGAGTGACGTGAGGCTGTCAGCGCAGGGAGCTGCAACCGCCTGCTCCTCCATCGGCCTGAGGGGCCCCTCGTGGCGTCTTCCGAGTGCTATAGGACACCTTGCTCCTACTCCACCCTCCCTGCCTCGCAATGCCTTCGTATTTATCTCATCGGCTGTTGTCTTTTTTCCTTTCCTTTTCTCCCTTACATATCCAACTGACACCTTTTCTACTTTGCTGCAATTATTAATTCATGGATTGATTAAATCATCTACTCCACAGATACTTACAGATGAGCTGCTGTGTGCAGCGTTCATGGAAGGCACTGAGGAATCGGGATCAGGCGACTGCCCTGAAATCCCACACAAAGGGGACAGCAGGAGGAGGCTGCTCAGCTGCGGGAGGGGGACAGGGAAAGGGAGGTTTCAAGGTCAAGTGGAAGAAGTGGTGATGGAGGGAGGTATTCCAGGTGGGTATACTCTCACCCACTCATTCACACCATCCGCACTGCCCAGACACACACACACACACACACACACACACATGCTGGCTGCTTCTCTGCTGTACACCTCAGAGACCATCTATGCAAACCTGATGGAAGTGTGTTTAGTTATTTCATTAAAAGATGCGTGGTCAGGCCGGGTGCGGTGGCTCACACCTGTAATCTCAGCACTTTGGGAGGCTGAGGCGGGCAGATCACGAGGTCAGGAGATCGAGACCATCCTGGCTAACACCGTGAAACCCCGTCTCTACTAAAAATACAAAAAATTAGCATGGCGTGGTGGTGGGCGCCTATAGTCCCAGCTACTCGGGAGGCTGAGGCAGGAGAATGGTGTGAACTCGGGAGGTGGAGCTTGCAGTGAGCCGAGATCACGCCATTGCACTCCAGCCTGGGTGACAGAGCAAGACTCCGTCAGTCTCAAAAAAAAGAAAAAAAAAAAAAGATGCTTGGTCAACACCGTTTCCTTTCTTGGCCCTGCTGCCCGAGGTGGCCACAGCTCTGCTGTCTCCAGCCCCAATGGTAACTCCCTGACCCCCAAGTCTGCGGGTTCCCTCCTCCTGCCTGCAGCGCGGTGAGTCATGCCTCACTCAACACCCTCCATCTGCGCCATCTGAGCCGACCCATGTCCCAGCGGGAGGCTGACTCCTCCACGTTGGCCCTCGGTGGAGGCCGGGAGGGTCTGAGGTCCTGGAAAGTCACAGAGATGGTGGAGGCAGGATTCCAAGGTGTGGTTTCCCACCTTGCTGATTCTCCCTGGGTTCTGGCTGGCCAGGCCTGGGTGGATGTCCCCTTCCTGTCCTCTTCCCAGGCTCCTGGGCCCTCCTGGGGGCTGAGTGCTGGGCGTCAGGCCTTCTTTCTCCAACAGCCCAAGGATTGGAACATATAGGGTGGGCACCAGAGAGCAAGCTGGAGGCCAGGCCTATGTTGGTGCAAAGAAAGGCTCACAGACCTGGGTCAGGTGGGCATGGGGCCCATCCCCCCACTTCTCTGTTCCCACGCCCAGGGAAGGGGCCCAGCCCATGCCTGCTCAGGGCGGGAGGATCAGGCTGAGCCAGGTCTGCCTTTCTCTCGGCTCCCTCCCAGGTAAGGGTGTCTTCCCTGTGAGCTGACTGGAGTCAGGGAGGACCAAAGGATGGGGACACAGTCACAGCGAGGCCCTGGCTGACGCTCTTTGTCCCAGGTCACCTTGACAGGACTTCACGGGGATTCAATAAACTTGCTGAGTATCTCCAAGAAGAGTTGGACAAAGCCTGAGATGGGAGCCTGGACTGGGTGGATACTCGAGGACAGGTGTTCTTCACTGTGTAGCTCAAGGTGAAGGCGATGACCACCACAGGCCCTGGCAGGAGATTCGGGACCAGGGAGCCAGACCCAGACCTCTGCCCAGGGCCTAGTGCTTGGCCGGGACCTGCCCTGAGGTCACCCCTGGAGATAGCGCCAAGTGCTGAAGATGTGACGGCAGCACGCTGACCGGCGGCCCAGGCTGGGTCAGAGTTTCCGGGGCCAGCTCAGACGTTGGACGCCTGGGGAGGCTGGCCCCAGCCCCAAAGGAGGGACTGAACTTGTTTCCACGGCAACGGAGAAAACAACACAGAGAGGAGCAGGACACTCCGCCAGGCCTGCAACAGCCATCCTGCCCTGGGCCGGCCAGCTCCCGGCAATTACAGGCCCAGGACGGGATGCAGATCCCATCGCAGCTTCGTCACCCCTCCTGGGATGCTGGCAGCCTCACAGCCTCCCCCAGCCCTGTGCCTGGAGGCTGGGACAGACAGCCACGGGCAAGAGAGCCAGCAGGAGCCTGGCTTCCAGTCTGACAGCTGCCCCCAGGGTCCCCATGAATTTCCCAAGTGATCGCTGTCCCCAGACTCAGTTCCCTCCTCTGTAGAGTGTGGGCATTCACGCCCCCGGCGGTGTGAGCGCGGGTGGAAGCATGAGGATGCACTGTCCCCATTCTCTAGCCCCCACAGCTATTGCCTGGCACCGCTCTGTGGCCTCAGCCTGAGGAATGACCCTGAAACCCAGGGAATCTCTACCCTAAGGAGCGGGCAGGAGGGCCGGCTCTGGGGGGGCAGGCAGGCATGCTGGGACCCAACGGAGGGTGGGATCCTCAGTTTCAGAAAGCACAGCCACAGGACACAGCCACCCTCCAGATCCCAAATCCCAGCCAGAGCCTCGGCCTCAACTTGACATAAAATAGCCCTGAGATCCAAAGGTGTAAACCACACCAGTTGGGGCCTAAACCCTACTTGTGAAGTCAGGGAGGATAAAATAAGTCCAATGCAGAACTCAAGGTGGGCGAAGCAAGTGAACCCAGGATGGAGAGGAGGCAGCCACTCTAGCCTCTGGTGACCTTCATGGTGGAGACTCCAAATGAGGGGCCCGTGTCCAGCACTGTGGCTTGAGTCCACACAGCTCGCGGAGCCCTCGCCAGCTGTGGCTGCCTTCACTCACTCCACTCCAGCCTCCTCCTGCGCCACCCGCATGCCACCCTCCCACCCACCGACCTTCCACCCTCCCGCACCACGGCCATGCCGGGACTCCCATCCCATCCCTCTTCAGAGCAGCTGTGAGATGCACAGCCCCGTGCTGTCTGCCTGTCATGGTTTGAGCTTTGGAGGGAAGGAACTGCATTCACACTCTTCAGTCTATGCCTGCGTCCCACGAGGGCCCCCAAGATCCCTGCCTTGTTCTACTGAGTTCGCCGGCCCCTTTCGCCCCCGCTCCAGCTCCTGCTGAGCAAGCCTTCGATACACGACCAACACTCGATCTCTTTGTCACGTCTCTGCCTTGTGTGTGTCCCTGTGAAATGGGGGCTACTTCTAGGTGGACACCGCGTTCCCACACAGTGTGGAATAACCCTTGCTGAGTGAGGACCCAGCCATGTCACTGTGAATTTCCAGGATTTGCTGCTTCTCATGGCAGCAGAGCTCGGGGTGTCCCCAACACTACCCCCACAAAGGGTGCCCAAACAAGCTGGCGACAAACTGCAACAGGAGTGGTATGACTGGACTGTGCAGGGATACCAGCTGAGCTCTGTCTGACGGGCGGGGCCCTTTTGCTCTTGGAAGGGCTGTGCCCATCTCCATCCCTCAGCAGAGCCGCCAGGTGCCCGTCCCACATCCTCACTCTGCGGCTTTCAGTGTTGACTATTTGGTGGGCCAGACAGTGCCTGCTCTCCCCGCTGGACAGCAGCTCCCCAGGGCAGGATCCTGCCCATTAGAGAGTCTGTCGCAGCCATACTCCCAGCAGGGCCCAGCACCTGGGAGCCAACCACAGCCTGTCCACGATTCTTATGCACTCTCCTGTAAGCAGCACTCACCTGCAGCAAGGTCCCCTGCCCACTCCCCACACCTTGCCCAGCTCCCAGGTTGGTCTTTGGCACAGTGCTTCTCAGAGACCCCCTCTGCAGAGCGGCCTCCCCACCTGCCTGCCAGCCTCCCTCAGACAATCATCTTGTTGATGTCCCCCTGGGAAGGTCAGCTCCAGGTAGGCAGCACTGTGTCCATGCTGTGGGCTGCCCCATCCCGCACCTGGCACAGAGAAGACCAGACCTGGGGCTCTCGGGGCAGCAGCATCCAGGGAAAGAAGGGAGGAGGCTATGAAGGGAGGGCCCTTCAAAGGGAGCAGAAGCCCATCCAAGCAGCGCTGTGCTGGCTGCGGGGCCAGAGAAAGACAGGGTGGGACGCAGGACGTGGGGGCCAGAGCAAGACAGGGTGGGACGCAGGACGCGGGGGCCAGAGCAAGACAGGGTGGGGCGCAGGACGCGGGGGCCAGAGCAAGACAGGGTGGGACGCAGGACGTGGGGGCCAGAGCAAGACAGGGTGGGTCGCAGGACGCGGGGATCTGAGCTGCTGTGGGAGGCAGCCCCAAGACATCTATAGCCATGTTCATTTGCAAAACCCTTTCTGAAATGGGATAAAGTGATGGTGGAAATGCAGGCACATCACACCAGAGCAAGGTCACGGGCAGCCCTGTCACCACCTCACTCTCACACGGCAGCCCTGCCTCGGGAGCACACAGACCACTGTGGTGTGGTCCCAAGTGCAGGACCACCCTCAGGCCCAGTCCCAGGGTCTCTGTCCTTGCCCCTGCTGTCGGGCCACAAGCAGGAGACCCTCCCAGATACAACTCAACTTCAGATATGCGTGGGATTCCAGAGCACCTTTCCCAGGGAGCTGCTTGGCACTGGCCTCGTCGGGGCAGCCGGCTCTGGAAGGAGATGGGGCCCCCTCAGCTGGGCTCAACCCCACCCGCCCCAGCCATGGTCAGTGACCCACAGTGACTTCAGAGTTAATGAGGCCGAGGGACCTTTGACAGGTGAGTTACACTTTGATTCATATCCATTAAGCCACAGTTACTAATTTCTTCACATCAGAACAAGAAATGTCAACCTCAGTGATGTGGACCATTCATGTTTCAACAGAGCTGAGTGACATGTGTCACACAGGGTTGAGATTCGTTTGTGGAGGAGGAACTAAGGCAGGCCCCTTGGCTGCAGGCACAGAGGGCCTGTCCATGCCACGGATGCAGCTCCTGTCTGTCCACAGAACCCTCTGAGCAAGGCAGATGAGCTAGAGCTGTGACAGCTTCCCTCCCCTGCCA
>NW_016803512.1:753212-763559 GCF_001698545.2 Rhinopithecus bieti
CCCCTCCGCTGCCATTCCCCCCTCCCCTGCCATCCCCCCACCCCATCATGACTTCTCTAAGCTTCATCCTGAGTGGGGTGCCCCTCCAGCTGCCACCAGTGCAGCACTGCCCCCCTCTTCCCCTGCAACTTGTATGAGACCAAAGACACTGACTAGAGGTGAGAGCTGGAGAAAAGCCCAGACCTCACCAGCTCTGCTGCCGCCAGGAGACCCCACCTGAGGGAAGACCCAGTGTGGGGTCACTTGGTCCTCACAGGAAGCTGGGTCTGCTCTGTCAGCACTGCAAGATGGCCCCCCAGGATACAGCTCCCCATCTTACCCCCTCTATGCTCCAGATGAAGGTAGGAATCGTATTTATCATTCTTAACAGGACCCCACAATTTCAAAGTGGGCCCTCTTGGTGCTGCTCAGTGAGACCATCTCAGCCCCTGACCAGAGGGACTGGCCCAGGGCAGGCATATGACCCAGATCAGGCCAATGAGACATGACGAGGTGTCTGCAGGGATTGTGCGAGAAATGCTTCCCTATTCCCCAGGAGCTTCTGGGGCCGGGTGGGAGGGCACTTCTCACTCAGTAATGAAGGGCATGATTGCAGTTGCTGCTGGCAGCCACTCTGCTACCAAGAGTAGAGCCAGCCATAGGATGAGGCTGGCACCATTGGAGGTGAAAAGCAGACAGCCAGAAGGGATCCATGTTTTTCCTGATACCATTGAGCTGCTCGATCAAGCCTCTCCTGAAGTACACATACCCTGTATGAAATTTTCATTAGATGACTCTATAAATTAGCTTCAAGTACAGCTGGATTTAGGGGCTCAAAACAACACCCCCAGTCCCCAGGTTCTCCCTGTGTCTCCAATCTAATCCTCATGGTGGCAATGTGGCTGCCACCACATTGTTCCAGGCCTCATTCTCCCCAGGTTCACATTCATAAAGAAGGGAAGCAGTTCTTCCCAGAAGTTCCCACACCAGCCCCAGGACTCAGTAGAATTGAATCAGCTTGATGTTCAGGCCTCTACCATGAGCCAGTGGAGAGGGGCTGGAGCCCCACAGAGACCACAGGGTCTACGAAGAGAGGTGGGATGGAGGCTGCATCCCAAGGGCTCCTGGGCACTGTTCCTAGAAGAGGGAATGTCTGACCAACAGGCAAAGTCCATAGCACTGGCCCCAACAGTGCCCTCCCTCCTCACCTCACACTGCCGCCCTGCCTCCCTCCTCAGTGCCCACCCCAAGGAGCGTCCACAGGGTCACAGCCTGCCTGCCACACCACTGCAGCCAGCATCTCCCACAGCTGCCCTGAAGACCACTCGTCACCAGGACAGCACCACCTCAGAGACGGTGTCGAACCTCACACCCCAGCCGGCCAGGGCTCTCCCAGCCCACGCCCCTCCCCGGACCTTGATCTTGTCCACACCTGCCCCCACCTCTCTTCCTTCCCTACTCAGCCTGGAACCAGAGGTTGAGCTGCCCACCTGCTCTCCCGCCAGGACGTCTGCCATCCTTCCAGGCAAGCCCAGCAAAGCTTTGCTCCCGAGGGATGAAAATGGGCCTTTTCTCAAATAACCAGGGGACTGAGGTGGCCAGAGACTCCCCCACGAAAATCTAGGCTCCTAAGGGGCAATGGTGTCCTCAGCAGCACTGACACTGGCTCCTGGCCCTGCTGTCATATCCCTTACCCTCGCCACACCCCGCAAGGGGCCCAGGCAGACCCTCCTGCTTCACTCAGCCTGAGGAGTCTCCTCTCCGCTGCCCCCTCCCAGAGCCTCCCCACGGGCTCGGAGGCCCTGCTCTACTCAGGAGCCATGCCCCTGTCCGCCCAGGTAAGGGTTAATAAGATTAGCTGTCACTGAGATGAGATGTTTACCCACCTCCAGACTCCGGATGAAGATAGAAATGGTATTTATGATTTCTACCCAACGTTTCTGGAAAGGATTTAAGGTGCTTACGAGAACACACATATATAACAGGATTGCATAAATTAAATGTGGGAGCCAAAAAAGACAGGAAAACGGGGATGGGGACATAACATGGAGCAGGGGAGGAGGCTATGGTGGAAACAAAGGCCATGTGCGCTCTGGGCTTGCCTGGGTGGCCGCAGTGTGCCCCACAGCTCTCCAGCAGCTGGTCTGAAAGAGCAAACCAGGGGCTGCAAGCGGCGGGGCCGGTAACATTAAAACGCACACCATTACCCAGGAGACATCCCAGCGGCAACAGGAATGTCTCCCGAGGGAGCAAACAGCAAGAACGGTTAGGAAGGTGGGGTTGACAGGCTTCCTTCCGGGGCTGTGGGCTTGGAAGCTGGGATGCTGGGCAAGAGGCAGGGAATGAGGTGGTTCTGGCCACCCTGCTGCCTGCACTGGGGCCGTGAGGAAACCCCACATTGGCTGCGCCCTCCTGGGCAGGTGCTGGGCTGTGAGGCTGGGCTCTCTATGGGCTCAAAGGGCCCAGCCCAGGCAGCACCTGGGCCCCACCCACCTCTCCTGCACCTGCCATGGCACCTGCCCTCTGTCCTGGGTCACTCCTGATGGCTGGGGTCGAGCACTCGCTGGCCCCCTTCAGGGCATCCCAGGACCCAGGAAATCCCTTCTGCTCCTGCTTCGGGCCCCAACTCATTCCCCTTTCATATCTTTAGTGCACAAGCATTTACTAAGCACCTGTAGGATGCAGCCTGGGGATGTGAAGGTTATAGAGGAAAGGAGAGGAAAGTTTCAACTAAAGCTGCCTGCAGCCACTTCAGTCTTTTGGGAAGTGACACAGGGTCAAGAGGGTGCCCAGGTCTCATGGCTCAAACCTCAGGAGGGTCCCCTGAGGACAGGGCCAGTGGCATGCCCCAGGGGCACAGTGGTGGAGAAGGTCGGGGGCAGAGACCGGCAGCCTGGGTGGCATGGGTAACAGGCAAAGTTCTGGGAGCCTTGTGTGGGTCTTCCAGAAACAGCCAGGAGACCACGGGACAGGTCAGACTCTCGGGCTGCCATGGGCTCAGGGAGGGGAGGCAGGTCCCAACGCCATGTGGGCCTTAATGCCGAGTGACTTCATGGGTACCCCAGGCTCACAAGGCCCTGCACAGTCCTGCCACAGATGAACAATTCTACTTGCATGGCACCTGTTACATCTTTCTCTGGTTGCAAATGTAATGTGCTCTTAGTATCAACAACAACAACTTTAAAAATGCGAAAGGGGATAAAACACAAAAACCAGCCACAATTCCACCATGTATTGTGCTTGCAGTGGCTCTCAGTTTGGTGTATGACCTGCTAGTCTTTCTTCATTAATACATATGTATTTTGGGCTTGGTGCTGTGGCTCAGGCCTGTAATCCCAGCACTTTGGGAGGCAGAGGTGGGCGGATCACCTGAGGTCAGGAGTTCATAACCAGCCTGGCCAACATGGCAAAACCCTGACTCTACTAGAAAATACAAAAACATTTATACCTGTAACCCCAGCACTTTGGGAGGCCAATGCGGGCAGATCACGAGGTCAGGAAATTGAGACCATCCTGGCTAACATGGTGAAACCCTGTCTCTACTAAAAATACAAAAAACTAGCCGGGCGTCGTAGCAGGCGCCTGTGGTCCCAGCTACTCGGGAGGCTGAGGCAGGAGAATGGCGTGAACCCAGGAGGCGGAGCTTACAGTGAGCCGAGATCGCACCACTGCACTCCAGCCTGGGCGACAGAGGGAGACTCCGTCTCAAAAAAAAAAATAATAATAATAATAATAATAATCAGCCAGGTGTGGTGGTGGGCCCCTGTAATCCCAGCTACTCGGGAGGCTGAGGCAGGAGAACCACTTGAATCTGGGAGGTGGAGGTTGCAGTGAGCCGAGATTGTGCCACTGCCCTCCAGCCTGGGCCACAGAGTAAGACTCTGTCTCAAAAGAAAAACAACAACAACAACAACAAAAACGTGTGTTTTGGAAAACTGCATAACAAAACCTCTATGGCCAAAATAACAATTAAAAAAAGACAAACTGGGGAAAATATTTAGATCTGATATCCCTGATAAAGACCCTAGAAATAGGCCCTAAAAGGGCCAGGCGCGGTGGCTCAGGCCTGTAATCCCAGCACTTCGGGAGGCTGAGGCGGGCAGATCACGAGGTCAGGAGATTGAGACCATCCTGGCTAACACGGTGAAACCCCGTCTCCACTAAAAATACAAAAAAGAAAAAAAATTAGCCAGGCGTGGTGGCGGGTGCCTGTAATCCCAGCTACTCACCACTGCACTCCAGCCTGGGCGACAGAGGGAGACTCCGTCTCAAAAAAAAAAAATAATAATAATAATAATAATAATCAGCCAGGTGTGGTGGTGGGCGCCTGTAATCCCAGCTACTCGGGAGGCTGAGGCAGGAGAATCACTTGAATCTGGGAGGTGGAGGTTGCAGTGAGCCGAGATTGTGCCACTGCCCTCCAGCCTGGGCCACAGAGTAAGACTCTGTCTCAAAAGAAAACAACAACAACAACAACAAAACGTGTGTTTTGGAAAACTGCATAACAAAACCTCTATGGCCAAAATAACAATTAAAAAAAGACAAACTGGGGAAAATATTTAGATCTGATATCCCTGATAAAGACCCTAGAAATAGGCCCTAAAAGGGCCAGGCGCGGTGGCTCAGGCCTGTAATCCCAGCACTTCGGGAGGCTGAGGCGGGCAGATCACGAGGTCAGGAGATTGAGACCATCCTGGCTAACACGGTGAAACCCCGTCTCCACTAAAAATACAAAAAAGAAAAAAAATTAGCCAGGCGTGGTGGCGGGTGCCTGTAATCCCAGCTACTCAGGAGGCTGAGGCAAGAGAATGGCGTGAACCCGGGAGGCGGAGCTTGCAGTGAGTGGAGATCACTGCCGTGACACTCCAGCCTGGGTGACAGAGCAAGACTCCATCTCAAAAAAAAAAAAAAGAAATAGACGCTGGAAGTCACAAGAAAAAGATATAATTTAAATGTACAATAGCAATAACACATAAGTCGGGATGAGGGTGTTCCACGGTCTCTGTGTCATCTGGCAGGAAGACGAGGGTGTTTATCGACACAAACTTTGCTAAGTTAAGAACGTGTGTGTGATTTCTAGGATGACTCCTCAGTGGGATTTACAGAATTCAGGACAGTGTCTACCTGTGGGGAGGAGGAAACCAACGACACAGAGAGCTCGCGCTGTGGAGTGGGTCCCGGTGCTGGGCAGGCTTCTGTTCCTGCCCAGCCTGCTGGCTTATCTCAGTCTCACTGAGCACATTTATCGCACTGTGCAAATGCCTCATATGCCTTGCTCGTCACATGTGCTAAGTCACAAGTTTTTTAAAGAGTATTAAAGGATGCTTAACGCCATTCATAATAAGATGCAAAATTTCAACTCTTTTCCAAAGATCAAAAATGTAAGAGCTCACTGTGTTGGCGAAGGCGTGGAGAAATGGGCTGTCCACGCACTCCTACTGGAGTGTGACTGGTGTGTCCGCCGTGAAGGGTGCTTTGGTGATTTCAACCCAAATTTCTGGATACAAAACTTCACACACTTCTAGGACTTTATCTACAAATACCGTCACACACAAAAGTGTGAACAAGTGCCACACTAACGTGTGCAAAACCTTCTTCATCGAAAAGGATGGGAAACAGCCTAAGCATCCTTTGTTAGGTAAATAACGGTACTTCCTACAGTGGGGTATTGCAGAGCCATGAAAATGAGGCTCTCAGACGCGTGTGCAGTCAGAGCCAAGACCCATCAAGTGAAAAGCAGGATGCAGGGCAGTGTCCATGGGAGCAGCTGCGGGGAGGCATTCCATGCATGTGTTTGTCTGGATAATCATACAACTTCCAAAAGAAAACGACTGCGGGAGACCACACGAGAAATAAATAACTGGCTCTGAGGGGCTGGAAGGCACGGTTAGAAATCGTGGTTATTGCTATATAACACCGTTTTGTGTTTTTTGAACTTTAAAGCAGAAAGCACATATTCCAAAATATTCACAAAAAATCTGAGTGGGGCTGGGTGCAGTGGCTCACCCCTGTAATCCTAGCACGTAGGGAGGCTGAGGTGGGTGGATTGCCTAAGCCCAGGAGTTCGAGACCAGCCTGGGCAACACAGTGAACCCCATCTGTACTAAAATACAAAAAAATTAGCCAGGCGTGGTGGCAGATGCCTGTTATCCCAGCTACTTGGGAGGCTGAGGCAGAAGAATCGCTTGAACCCAGGAGGCAGAGGTTGCAGTGAGCCGAGATTGTGCCACTGCACTCCAGCCTGGATGACAGAGCGAGATTTCATAGATAGATAGATAGATGATAGATAGATAGATAGATAGATAGATAGATAGATAGATAGATAGAGATATATATATATAGAGAGAGAGAGACTGCGAAATATATATATATATATGGTGGGACTGGGGAATCACAGAACCTTGCCTCAGCCCTGCCGCCTTGCTGCGCCTGAGGCTTTCAGGGAGGCTGTGGAAAGGGAGGCGGACAATGTCAAAGGCACATGGAAGCTCCCCTTTTATTATTAGCTGGGTGTGTGCCCAGCTCCTCCCAGACAGAACAGGGCTGGGACTCAAAGTGGAGGCTGAGGCTTACCCTCCTGCCTGGTGCCATTGTCCTGCAGACAGCCAGAGGGAGGAGGCACCAGCCCAAGGGAGGAGGCATTAGCCCTCCAGAGCTTTGAGGACATGAGGCAGGAGAGAGCTCAGTGGCATGACAGTCCAAGAGGCAGGCCTGGCCTCCTGCAAACCTGTAGCTGGGAGGTTCACCCATCCAGAGCCACCCAGGAAGGAGGCCACCACATCCAGGGACAGGACCTGCAGCACCGTGTCCTGTGGGTGGGAGGGGGAAGGCCCACCACACACACGCCTACTTCCACTGACATTCAGATGAGCAAAACTTGGCTCATTCTGTTCACGCTGTTTTATAGCCTGCTTTTCCCACTTATTAGCTTATCGGGAATGTTTTCACGTGTCAATAGCTTGCTCTTTGACTGCATGGTTTGTAATGACCAAAGTGTGCCCAGCCGATTCACTGTTATCCGCTGAGATTTTTCACTGTCATGACCAATGCTTTGATGAAAATCGGTAGAGCTAAATTTTGGTGCCCAGCTTTAATTCCATCCTGAGAATAATATCCTCGAAGGAGCCCTCTGGCTGAAGCACAGGCACTTTATAGCTTGGTATACAGGTCACCGCATGGCCTTAAAAACATGTGACCCGCTTTACACTGGCCAGAGGGTCAGTCTTCCAACTCCCTTCCAAACCTAGATAGCAATGTAATTTCATCTTTACCTACTTAATGACCATTTGGAGGGGCCTGGGGGAGTGGCTTGCTATTGCTTGAATTTGCATCCTTTGATGACTAATTGGGTTGAGGCTTTTCCATGTGTTTGTGTCCCCAATTACTCATCTAACCCAAATCGCCTGTTTGTACATGCACACACCCAGCACCCTCCTGCACCCCCTCTTGGCTCAGGCCTGAAGGTCGCTCCTTATATACCCACAGCTGTCAAAACTTACCATCCTTCAAGGTTAAATGGCCCGCCCTGACCTTCCCTCCAGGCAGTCATTCCGGACTTCCCGCAGCTCTTGGCCTGAAGCACTTGCCGCTTTGGTCCAGGTTCAACACTCAGGTCTGCATGGCCGTGCCCCCGCAGTCTGCACCAGCTGTTCGCTTTACTCCTCAGGGCCAAGGCTTGGCCACTGCCCCCATCTAAAGACCCCGTGTCAACAACATTCCCTGGGCACCTACTATCCAGTGAGGGCTCCGGGGCACCAGGGACGAACTGGACTGTACCCCTGCCCACACGCCCCCTGGAGCTGTAGCACCAAGGACAGCCACCTCCCATGAGCCAGCTGTCTGGAGCCCAGGACTCTCTCACCAGAGGTCTGGGCTCATGCCTCTTGCTGCTGTCAGCTCTCCTGGGGAAACTCAGCCTCCAAGACCAAGCAGCATTTTCCCCTGGGCTGCAAGAGAAGGCAGAACTCCCACTAGAGGTTCTTCTCTGTAAGAAGCAGAGCCTGTGTGGGGAGGAGAGTGAAGCCCTGGAGAAGTCCAACAAGGGGGAAGGCAGATTCATAGGGGTTTTAAGTGGGTGGGAACGTTAGGGCTTTAAGAATGGATTCCAATAGTGTCTGGCCGTGTTCAGTGACTGGCCAGCTTGGCTATCTCAGGCCATGCTCTCTGGGAACTTGTGTTTTGGCAACTCTCAACCATGTGTCCATGAGAGCATGGTCCCCAAAAGGGGATGGAGACCCCAGCAGCACTGAGAGCTGAGGCGGGGGAAACCGTGGTTCTCCAGAGATGCCACTGCTACCACAAGTGAGGGGCACGTATGCGTGAGAGGCCCTCATGGAAGGAGGCAGAATGAGCTTGGGGCTTTCCTGCAACCCTGCTCAACTCTGCTGGGCATGATTTGGTGCCCTGGAGCTTGTGGCAGCACCTTCCCTGGCTGGAGATGCCAAGACACTGGGCAGCGCCTGGTCCCACTGGCCTCTGAGACCCGGCGCCCAGCCCCAGCCTCTCCCAACACCAAAGGAAGCCCCTGGTGTCATCACAAAGGCGATGCAACAGTCAGAATGACCTTGGGCTCCCAACACTGGAGGAGATGACAAATTTCCGTTCTTACTGCTGAAAACATGATCCATCCTTTCATGGGTCCCTGGGGGCCAGCAGCACGGCACATGCATTATGGAAGCTTTTGCCTGGGCTCGTCTCCTTGCTGCCCAGGCTGACTCTGTGCCGACTCTTCTTTAAGCCCTTGAGAGACTGAGAGCATTTCATTGCCAAGAAGGGAAAACTCAGGGATGTTCCTGAAAACGTATTTTCTATCAATGGCTGCTGTCCTGGTTTCCGGGCATTAATTTCTTAATTTGAGCAAGAATAAGCTCCTCCATGTCAGGCACTGGGAGGCGTGTGACCGCCACAGATCTGCCCTCATGGACCGTGGTGGTGCCACCCGCCTGCAAAATCCATGGCCTGGAAGATCTGTGGGCCCCCAGCCCAGACCTGTGAGTCCAGCCGAGACCTGTGAGTCCAGAAGGTCTTCCCCGAGGACATCACACAGACGCTGAGGCCTGAAGGCTGAGGGGCTGCTGGTCAGGCAGTGGGTGGGGAGGAAGCCTCCTCGAGGTTGGGCGGGGTGAAGGTATTGACGGGAGTGCTGACGAGGTCACCTGAGGCTGGGCCACTGGGTCTGAATGCCATCCTGACAGCTACAGGAGACCGTGAGGGAGCACTGGTCAGGGAAGTGACACCAACAGCTCTGCCTTCTGGAAGGATCATGCTGGCGCCTGCAGCAGTCTCCTCAGCAGGAAAGAGCATTACAACAATTCAGAGTGGCCAGGTCGGGGAAGCGCTGTGCAGATTCACGTACAACATGCATTTGAGAGATGGAATCGAGAGGACTGAGCAGTGGAATGAGCAGCTGACTGGTGGGCCAGGAGCAAGCAGGTGTCGGTGGGCACCCCACCGTAAGCACCTTGGACAGAGGGGTCGCTGGGGGAGGTGAAAGGGGTGCTTCGAGCATGGATGTGCACACTGAGTCTTAGGTGCCTGCAGAATGCAGACACAGCCAACAGGCAAGTTGAGGTCATTGGAGCAGAAAATGCATCTCAGGCCTGGCACTTAGCTACACCTGGGCAGAGACACGGACCTGCCCACAGTGTGGAGGCAGACAATTGCCTAATACTCCCATGGATAAAGGACAGTGACCTCTAGAAAAACGGCTCCTAGTTTGAGTCCTGCTGGGGATGTAGGGGAGAGAGTCTACGTAACAGAGGAGCAGCAGGGTGTGAATTAAGTTTAACTAAAAGCTGTCTTCTTGTATATTTTAACTTTGGCCTACAAGTTCCCCCATACAGCCGGGCATGGTGGCTCACACCTGCAATTCCCACACTTTGGGAGGCTGAGGCGGGTGGATCACCTGAGGTCAGGAGCTTGAAACCAGCCTGGTCAACACAGTAAAACCAGGTCTCTACTAAAAAATACAAAAATTAGCCAGGCATGGCCAGGCGTGGTGGCTCATGCCTATAATCCCAGCACTTTGGGAGGCCAAGGCGGGTGGATCACGAGGTCAGGAGATCGAGACCATCCTGGCTAACACAGTGAAACCCCATCTCTACTAAAAACACAAAAAATTAGCTGGGCGTGGTGGCAGGCACCTGTAGTCCCAGCTACTCGGGAGGCTGAGGCAGGAGGATGGCGTGAATCTGGGAGGTGGAGCTTGCAGTGAACTGAGTTCATGCCACTGCACTCCAGCCTGGGGACAGAGCGAGACTCTGTTTCAAATAAATAAATAAATAAATAAATAAATAAATAAATAAATAAAATTAGCGAGGCCTGGTGGCAGGCGGCTGTAATCCCAGCTATTCAGGAGGCTGAGGCAGG
>NW_016803512.1:766717-806579 GCF_001698545.2 Rhinopithecus bieti
CCATCTCTACTAAAAACACAAAAAATTAGCTGGGCGTGGTGGCAGGCACCTGTAGTCCCAGCTACTCGGGAGGCTGAGGCAGGAGGATGGCGTGAATCTGGGAGGTGGAGCTTGCAGTGAACTGAGTTCATGCCACTGCACTCCAGCCTGGGGGACAGAGCGAGACTCTGTTTCAAATAAATAAATAAATAAATAAATAAATAAATAAATAAATAAAATTAGCGAGGCCTGGTGGCAGGCGCCTGTAATCCCAGCTATTCAGGAGGCTGAGGCAGGTGAATTGCTTGAACCCGAGAGGTGGAGGTCGCAGGGAGCTGAGATTGCGCCATTGCACTCCAGCCTGGGCAACAGGAGCAAAACTCAGTCTAAAAAAAAAAAAAATTCCTCCATACATAGTGAACAGTCCTGGAACTGGGTGTGTGACACACTGTAACCCACTCTTGTACCAATCCCTGAGCTGCCACCTAAGGCAGCCAACGACTCAAACCCTGTTCAAATAAGGCAAACGTCAAGCTGTAAGGAATCCAGTTGCTTCTGTACCTCATTTCTCTTTTCTGTACATCACGTTCCTACTTCTGTTCATAAATCTTCTCCAGTTAAGTGGCAGAGCTGGAGCCACTCCGAACCTACTCTGATTGGGGACCTGCCCAATTCGAAAATCGTTCTTTGCTCAAACTCTGCTAAATTTAATTTGTGTACATTTGTCTTTTAAGAAGGCACAGAGGTCTCTCGGAGAGGCTGCCAGGGCGTCTGCGCACCCAAGGAGAGCTGGGGTGGGATGGAGAGGAAGAGAGCATGGCCGGAGAGGGTGGGGCCAGCTTGCATCTTAGATCAGGAGCACCTGTGTCCAAAAGTGCTATTTTCCTTCCTTATCCAATACTGAACACACAGGAGCTCAGAAATAATGCACACCTGCCAATGAAAGGCAACCTCCATCATTGGATGTTCACCTGGAGGACGAGGGCAGGTCCAGGGAAATGAGGAAGGGGAAAATCTTACATGGAAACAGTCTGCAGTTTGCAAGTGCTGGTTTTCAAAGTGTGCAAAACACTTGGGAGAAGCAATGAAGGAATCCATCCCATGAGATATTAAAACGTTATACAACCTTAACATCAAGACAGTGTGTCACCGCACAGACACAATCCACAGACCAACAGGGAGGACAGAGATCTGCATACAAGCAAAGAGTTAGTCAGTGATAAATGCAGCATCTCAACCAGTGAAGCAAAGATGAATGGGTTAATAAATTATGTCAGGATAAATTGGCAGCTTTCTGGGAAAAGATCAAGTAAGATCCATACTTCACACCATACATCCGGATAATTTCTAAATGGAGCAAAAATTTTAAGTGTATAAATAAAACCATGAATGTATGGTGAAAAAAATATGGGTGGATTCCTTTACAAGGTGAAGGAAGGAAGACTTTTTGCGATGTAACTCAAAATGTAGCCGCCGTAAAAGATTGATAGACTACACAAAAATTGGAAACTTCTGCAGGGCAACAGCCACGGTAAGCAAAGTCAAATGACCAACCGAGAAAAAAATACTTGCAACTCAGATTACTGTCAGAGGGATAAATCTCTAATATGTAAAAAGCTCTTAGAATCTAATAAGAAAAACATCAATGACTCAGGAAAAAATGAACACATACTGACATACAAATGGCCCTCAGACATAAGCATAGATACCCAATTCACTCTTAAGAGTGATGCTGACTAGCCCTGCGGTGGCTCCTCACTGTGGGCTTGGCAGAAATGCAAATCTGACAGCATCCTTGGGAGGTGAAACTTCATGGGGAGAGGAGCATCCAAGTGGCAGGCACTTTAGTAATGACTATCAAAGTTGTGCGTGCATTTACCCTTTCACCCAGCAATTCTTTTCTGGAAATGAATCCTTTGGATATACCTCCATGAGTAAGAGCAATAGTTTGGAAACTAAGTGAAGCCACAGGAGACTCATTTTTACAACAAATGTATATGGAACAGCACACATGGAAAGATCTGGAAACCCATTAGCCATCTTCCCATTGCCTATCCAGATTCCAGATCATCCACCCTGTTCAGGACCCCTGGAGGCTGTGGTAGAACTGTGACAATGGTCCCCTTGCCCTCTGACTTCCAGCTGGGCTCAGCCAGTGGGGAGAGAGGCAGTACAGTTCATTCCCTCCCTGCAGGAGCACTTCAGGCTGCCTGCATCTTAGACCGAAGGTCACAATTCCTGCCAGGCCTCGGGTGATAAGGACAAAAGTCTTGTCCCACTCACACCCTTTAAAGAGTCTTCTAGAAAATGCTCCTCAAGGCCGGGCGCGATGGCTCAAGCCTGTAATCCCAGCACTTTGGGAGGCCGAGGCGGGCGGATCACGAGGTCAGAAGATCGAGACCATCCTGGCTAACATGGTGAAACCCCATCTCTACTAAAAAATACAAAAAAATAGCCAGGCGAGGTGGCGGGCGCCTGTAGTCCCAGCTCCTCTGGAGGCTGAGGCAGGAGAATGGCGTGAACCCAGGAGGCAGAGCTTGCAGTGAGCTGAGATCCGGCCACTGCACTCCAGCCTGGGCAACAGAGCGAGACTCTGTCTCAAAAAAAAAAAAAGAAAGAAAGAAAAAAGAAAATGCTCCTCAAATTGCCCAGTTTGGGTGAGCCATCTGTTTCCTAGTGGGCCCCTGGCTGATGCCACGGCTATGTATAAAAGGATGGGCACACACTCCAGGCATCCATCTGGAAAGATTTCCAGGTCCATTCTTAATTAAAAGTACATAGTAGTTACTTTTATGGGAGCCAGGTGGAGGGAGAGGGAGAGCAGGTAGCTGCATCTGCTTGTATTTGCATAAAGAAGTGCAGGAAGGACCCACAGGAGGGTGATAAGGTGGTTGTCAGTCATCGGGGGCTCAATGGGGGATGGGGCAGGTGAGGAGGACTTTTCTCTCTGTGTTTTATTTGCAAGCCCCTTCCTTTCCCCTGCTCAGCTTCACGGAACTCAGGAAACAACTTAATGGACTTGAGCCTCCGTGAGTGCCAGTCCTTCCCGGGCACCTGACCCAGAGCGAGGCTGGATGCTACAGCCTGAATGTGTGTGACCCCCAAACCTCACAGATTGCAACCTGATCCCCAGTGGGATATGTTAGGATCCGGGCCTTTGGGAGGTGATTGGGTCACGTGGGCAGAGCCCTCATACATGGGATTAGTGTCCTTATCCAAGAGACCCCAGAGAGTCAACTAGCCCCGTCCACTACTTCCAGGCACAGCAAAAAGATGTCCTCTTTGAAGCAGGAAACAAGCCCTCACTAGGCTCCGAGTCTGCTCACATCTTGATCGTGACCGTCGCAGCCTCCAGAACTGCGAGAGCGAAGTTTCTGTTGTTTATAAGCCATCCAGTGTTCGGTCTCTGTCGCAGCAGCCTGAGCAGAGGCCCTGGTTCTCTCCTCTGTCAGCAGCCCGTGCCCTTGGCCCTGAGATCAGCGTCTCCGACGAGGAAGGCAGAGAGGACTCAGCAGTTTCAAACAGGAGCAGAGCAGGGAAGCTCGCTGGGCACCTGAAGGCCACTCGCAGGCACTCAGACGTCTCTATAAGCTCAGATCCACAGAGTCTTCTAATAGTAATCAGTTTCAGGGGAAAACAAATCAGTGAGTCTGTGAGCCTTTTTGGGACCCCAAGAAGGAAGAAGCTTCGGAAAACCCCATGGTTGCCTCTCCCCCTCCCAGGGCCTCTCCAGCAAGTTCCACACACCAGTCCTGGTCTCCTTTCCTCCTCCGGTCACGTGACCCCGTGTTGAACCTGGCTCCTGGATCCCCTGGGTCCCGGGTCCCCATTCCCCAGTCCATCAGAGTGAAGGCTGTGAAGGCCCCTCTTGGGATTCCCACATTTAACTCAGTGGGGCTGTCCTAAGCTGAGCGCCGGTTCTGAGGCTGCCTCCAAATCCACCTCTGTGTGTCCCCATGGTGTGGCCACAGGTGGGGCCTCCCTGACCTCATCTGCAAACCCGCAAGCTCCCAGCTCCGGCTTCTGGGGGTTGCCAGATGATGGCAGGCAAGACCCTTCACGTACAGCCTGGCACACACAACAAAACTCACCATGGAGAGGGCGAGGTGCCAAGAGGGACCCCAGGCAAGGGCCAGCCTGAATGGCATCCGCAGTTTCCTGCCTGCACCTCCCAGCTCCTCCTGGGACCTGCAGAGCACAGCACCTTGTGTAGTCTCGGCCCCAGCCCAAGGCTGCGCACTTCACAGCCTTCAGTTCATGGAGGTGCTTCACCAGCTCCGAGGTCAGTATCGCCATCACAGGCCGGGCGCGGTGACTCACGCCTGTAATCCCAGCACTTTGGGAGGCCGAGGCGGGTGGATCATGAGGTCAGAAGATCGAGACCATCCTGGTTAACATGGTGAAACCCCATCTCTACTAACATAAAAAAATTAGCCAGGCGTGGTGGCGGGCATCTGTAGTCCCAGCTACTCAGGAGGCTGAGGCAGGAGAATGGTGTGAACCCGGGAGGCAGAGCTTGCAGTGAGCGGAGATCGGGCCACTGCACTCCAGCCTGGGTGACAGAACAAGACTCTGTCTCAAAAAAAAAAAAAAATCCCCATCACAATTGGCAGATGGAAGAGTAGAAACTCAGAGTGCCCAGGCCTGCCTCCCTGGCTGCAGCAGGTGGTCTGGACAGAGCTTCAGACTCATCTCCAGGCACCCCTCAGGGCCTGCACCTCACTGCGCCTGGCCTCCCTGGATCCCAAAGAACCTTCCTGGGATGAGCCCCCCACACCAGGAACCAGTGGATAACGGATACTGTGGTTCCAGCCATCACAGCAGCATTCCCAGCATTAGGAAAGAGGAAGGGGCGGAAAAGAAGGGGCAAAGAGCATGCCCCAGCCATCTGTTAAGGAAGTTCAGAAATCCCCCTTCCATACTTGTATTTCATGTCATCGGACCTAGTCACATGGCCACACCTAGCTGCAAAGGACATTGTGAAATGCAGCCTTTATGCTGGAAGGGCCTGTGCCCTGCTAAAAAGCCAGGTGCAGTTATAGTGAAAGAGAAACGTGGGCGATGGGAGCGTGTTTGAGTCTCCATCATCGCCCTTGCTGAGGCGATGGGAGCGTGTTTGAGTCTCCATCATCGCCCTTGCTGAGGTGATGGGAGCGTGTTTGAGTCTCCATCGCCCTTTTGCTGACACTGATTACCGCCTCATTCATGCTAACCCAAGATGCTGTCTCACTGTGTTGTTGTTTTGAGACAGAGCCTCGCTCTGTCGCCCAGGCTGGAGTGCAGTGGCGCGATCTCCCCTCACTGCAGGCTCCGCCTCCCGGGTTCACACCATTCTCCTGCCTCAGCCTCCCGAATAGCTGGGACTACAGGCGCCCGCCACCTCGCCCAGCTCATTTTTTGTATTTTTGGTAGACGGAGTTTCACTGTGTTAGCCAGGATGGTCTTGATCTCCTGACCTTGTGATGCCTGCCTCAGCCTCCCAAAGTGCTGGAATTACAGGCGTGAGCTGCCGTGTCAGGCCTCGCTGTTGTTTCAATGGACATTTCCTCAGTTATTAGTGGCATTGGCCACCATTTCATCGTTCCTGTCTTGGAATTTCCTGAATTTCTTCTTCTTGGAATTTCCACCTTTTCTTTTCGATTGGTTTGTCTTTTGATGGTTGATTTGCAAGATGCTTACATATTCTAGTGTTCATCCTTTGTCTTTTTTATAGGTTGCAAATATTTTCACGTTGTCTATCATTTTCTTGTTGCTTATGGCATCTTTTGTCATAAGGAGAATTTTCAGGTCCATATTAAAAATTGTATGGACTCTCTTTTCTGGTTTATTTTTAGGTTGAATGTTCTTTAACACATTGTGTACTCAACCGCTGTAACCATATGCTATATTCTCTCAGTTCTGATTCTTTCATTTCTTATGTTCAGTCTTTGACCAATGAGGAATTTATCTTCTGAAAGTCATGAGGATATACCTCGGTTTGTATTATCTGGAGAACATGGTACACCAGCCTTGGCCTGTCTGCACCTGGCTCTTCACTTGCTCAGCCATGGCCTGTGGGGAGCGGCCCCCTGCAGGCCGAGTTCCCCACCTCCAGGCTGTGTCCAGCTGGGCTCAGTCCATGGAAGGCACCAGCAGAAGACTGGAGGGCAAGGGCGGGGGAGGGGCAGGTGTTTCCACTCCTCATGCCCTGCCTAGGTTGCTCTAGCTCCCCAGGGGGAAGACCCCTGCACTCCCAGCCTCTGCCAGTAGCCCCTGCCACCCTTGTCCCTCCAGCCTCTGCTGGGACTGCTGTGTCTCTGGACCCTGTTGGCGTCTCAACTCTCCCATCTCCTGTGTAACCAATTCCCTGTGTTCAATTCCTCCTATTTTCAGTATTCCTTTCCCATGTGTGCCCTGTCTAACACAAATAGCAATAACCATACCCTGTTTATTATTTTTTTTAAGAAAAAGAAAAAGAAAAAAAAGCTCTTCCCACCAGTTGGAGATGCCACTTCCACCTTGCAGTAAATTCCCATAAATGCAGAGACGTGTCCCGGCCTCTCTCCTGGCTCACTGTCCATTCTGTGTCTTGTACCACCAGCACGCGAGTCCAAGCCTGAGGATTCCAGCATCTCAGAGGCACCTGGTAGTGCCCATTGGCTGCTACTCCCCATGCAATGGTGAGTAACTGCTGCTGTTCCTGTAAAGCACATTCCACTCTTCTTGCCCATGTTGTCTTCTGTGTGAATTCTGGGATCAGTTTGATGAGTTTCATGAAACATCCTTCCTAGGAAGATTGTAATTGAGATTTTATTGAATTTATATGAACTCAGGAAAGAAGTCTTTGCAATATTAGATATTTGCTTCCTGCATATGTTATTTCTTACCATCATTTTAAATTTTTTTTTTTTTTTTTTTTTTTTTTTTTTTGAGACGGAGTCTGGCTGTGTAGCCCAGGTTGGAGTGCAGTGGCGCCATCTCGGCTCACTGCAAGCTCCGCCTCCTGGGTTCGTGCCATTCTCCCGCCTCAGCCTCTGAGTAGCTGGGACTACAGGCGCCCGCCACCACGCCCGGCTAATTTTTTGTATTTTAGTAGAGACGGGGTTTCACCATGTTAGCCAAGATGGTCTCGATCTCCTGACCTCGTGATCCGCCCACCTCGGCCTCCCAAAGTGCTGGGATTACAGGCTTGAGCCACCGCGCCCGGCACTAAATTTTCTTTTATATTCTCTAGTAAGGTTTTTATGATTTTCCACATTGGGATCCCCCCATTTCATGTTAGATTCATTCCGAGGCATTTCCTAGATTCTGTGGCTATTGTGATTGGTATCTCGTTTCTATTGTGCTTTTAAATAGTTAATGCTGTGGTTAGGAACCCCACTGATTTTTAATGTTGATCTTATATTTTACCATTTTGCTGAACTCTCAAACAATAGTAATTTCACAGCTGATTGAATCAATGATAGTTTTTCTTCTCTTCCTTTGCAATTTTAATTTTTTCTTAGCCAATTCCACTTTTTAGCTAGAAGTGATGACAAAGAACTTATCTTGAGTGACTATCAGGGATGAGTCTAATTATTTCACCATTAAATATAACATTTGTTTGAGATTTCCAGCAGACACACTTTATTAAGTTGAGGAAGTTTGATTTTATTCTTTTTTATTTTATTTTTTTAGACGGAGTCTCGCTCTGTCGTCCAGGCTGGAGTGTAGTGGCACGATCTCAGCTCACTGCAAGCTCCACCTCCCGGGTTCACACCATTTTCCTGCCTTAGCCTTCTGAGTAGCTGGGACTACAGGCGCCCACCACCATGCCCGGCTAACTTTTGTATTTTTAGTAGAGACGGGGTTTCACTGTGTTAACCAGGATGATCTCGATCTCCCGACCTCGTGATCTGCCTGTCTCAGCCTCCCAAAGTTCTAGGATTACAGGTGTGAGCCACCACACCCAGCCAAGTTGATCAAATTTTTAAAGCATTCAATAAAGAGGATAGACAAAGCCAAAAGATGGTTCTTTAAAAAGCAAAAGAAAATGAGGAAACCCTGCTAAGCACTTGAGCAGGAAAACAGTAGAGAAGGGGCAAGAAGATACAGTCAGAAATGTTGGGGAGAGATCACTACAGGTCTTACAGGCAATCAAAAGATAAGAGGACAAAGTATCAAACAGAAAGTTACCAGATAACCCAGCATTGAAATCACACATCCACACAGAAACTACACAAATGCTCCTGTTTGTACACTCCAAAAAGGAGAAACAACTCAAATGCCCACCAAGTGATGAATGTAGAAAGCAAATGTGGGCCAGGTGCAGTGGCTCACACCTGTAATCCCAGCACTTCGGGAGGCCAAGGCGGGTGGATCCCAAGGTCATGAGATTGAGACCAGCCTGACTAACACAGTGAAACCCCGTCTCTACTAAAAATACAAAAAATAAGCCGGGCGTGGTGGCGGGCGCCTATAGTCCCAGTTACTCAGGAGGCTGAGGCAGGAGAATGGCGTGAACCCGGGAGGCGGAGCTTGCAGTGAGCCGAGATCGCACCACTGCACTCCAGCCTGGGCGACAGAGCAAGACTTCATCTCAAAAAAACAAAAACAAAAGAAACCAAATGTGGTCCGTCTCTACAATGGAATATCATTCACTCTTGAAAGTAACTGAAGTGCTGCCACACGCTCCAGCAGGATGGATCTCAAACGCACGGTGCTGAGCGACTGCAGTTGCATGTGGCATGACTTCTTTTATCTGAAATGTCCAGAGCAGGCAAATCTCTAGAGACAGGAAATACACCAGTGTTTGCTCGGGGATGGGATGGGGAGGTGACTGCTGAGTACAGAGATTCTTTGGTTGGGGGATGACAATGTTGTGGAATTAGACAGCAGTAGTGGTTGCCCGGTATTGTGAATATATGTAATCCACTGAATTGTATACTTTAAAATAGTGAACTTTGTGTCATATGAATTTCGTTTCAAAAACAATTTTGCAAAAAACAAACAAACAAAAAAGATAAGAGATGATTACGAACAAGTAAGTTTGTGCCAATGCATGTGAGGCCCAGGCCCCAGGTCCTGTCTGCAGCTCCCAGCACGTCGCCTTCCGTCCCTTCCTTCTGCCGCCTCTCCGAGGGTGTGATGGAGGGCTGCTGCCCTGGAGCCTGCCTTCCCTTCACCTGGGTTCACCCCCAGACTGGACTCAATCAGAATCTTCGCTTCCATTACAAACTCCTAGAAGAAGGCATCTGCTTGGCCAAGCTAGGGTCGGTTATCCACCCCGGCCCGATGAATGTGGCCGAGGCGACAGGACCACGTGGCCTGAACTTGGCTGCTGTGAGCCATACCGGGGAGGAGTGGGGAGCAGCTCCTAGAGAAAGGGAACTAAACACCGGAGGGTGGAGCCCTTGCAGCCTGATCATCTCGTAAAGGCCCCACCTCTCAATACTTTAACAATGGTGACTGGATTTCAACCCGAACTGTGGAGGGGACAAACATTCAAACCATAGCCCCATACGAACAAGCTGGGACCTTGCCCAAGAGAAACGCGTAGGTACCTCCAGAAGGGTCTGGACAGGAGAGCGGTGTGGCTGGGGTTTTGTTGCCCACAGTCTGGGGCTGTGGGAACATGGCCTGGGAGATGACAGAAGCAGGGTCCAGGGGTCCAGGCGCAGGACTAGAGAGAGTGCTGGAGGCCAAAGTCTTGGGGACCAGGAAGCAGGACTGTGCAGGTGCTGGAGCTCTACCTGCCCAGAAACTGTCCCAAGCGAGGTCCTGGGTGCTGTGCACTCGGAGCAGGCTCTGCTTTAAAGGAGAGAGTGTGGGCAGCCCCAGCCCGGTGGCCATGGCGGCTGTTCTTGGCCAGCACATCGCAGACGCCACTCACCCAGGCGCCCTCCTGCTGCCGTGCGTTATTAAATTATTCCTGGGGAAATTAGAGGAGAGGCATGAATAATTCAAACAAGGGATAAAATCAAATCTAATCAAGTCTGTCTGCCTGCTTGAACTTTGACATGACGACCAGCATCAAAGTTCTGTCCACAGCCGGAAATGAGAATTCGGCTTCAGGATCTGCACTCAGACGTTTCTAGGGATGCTCCGAGGTGAAGGAAGCGGCAGGTCGGAGCTGCTGCGGTGACTCCCACCTCCCCAGCTGGGGCCTCGTTGGCCTTGCTGCTGCGGCTAGGCCCCAGCACTGTCCAGCCATGTGACCCTGGGAAGGTGCCTAACCATGCCCGGCCTCAACTTCCTGGTCTATAAAATGGGAGCAAAAGTACAATGTGCCTCAGGAAGTTGTTTTCCACACTCAGCAAAATAACACACAAACAGCGTTTCGTGCCAGTAAAGGGGAGGCAGGGAATAGAGGGTGGGTGCCTGCATCTTTCCATGCTTAATAAAAACGTCTGGGTAGAGTACAGCTGAGCCTTTCCTGTCAGCTCAACATTGCCAATTTTCCTGCCTGAAATGGCCGTATGTGTGTGCACTTATGCAACGGCAGACACAGGTCTTTCTCATGAAAGAGCTACACGGGGATTTAAAGTTCAGGAGAACGGAGCTGGCCTTTTTCCTCCGTAAAATGTCCAGACAGTTTTACGGTTTCAGCAAGCAATGGAGAAATAAGGCATCAAGAGCAGAGTGACTTTGGCGAAGGCGGCTGGCGGTGGCTTCCGGCCCCACCTGCTCAGGCAGCCTCTATGGCCCCTGCACACTGCCCCCAGGGCCAGGATCAAGGTTCTACCTTGGCCACTCTGCCTCCCAAGGCCTCCCACCAGCCTGCGGTCTGACATCTGGACTGTCGCCATAGGCCCCCGTTGTGGCTGCTGGCTAGCAGGACAGCGGTCACCCACCAAGACAGGCATCCACTGTCTACGGCCACTCCCTGCTTTCTCTGCAGCTCGGTGCCAGGAACATGGTGACTCCTCCAGACAGGATGAAGGCTGCCACTGTGCCTGTGCCCATGTCCCACCACTCTGCCCGAGCCCTGATCTCAGGGCACTGCCTGGAGTTCCTTTCATGGGAAGGATCAGATGCCCCAAGGGCCCTTAGGGCAGCCCGGGGTGGGTGAAGCCAGCTAAGCAGGGCTTTCCAGCACACAGGGATGTCGGCCCCATGGCGGGCATCTTCAGAGAGACCCAGAGCATTGAGGCTGGGTGTGGAGCTGCCAGGGCAACACCATGGTGGCGTCAAGCAGAACGCGTCTTGCCACCAGATCTGGCATCTGCACTGCCTGCCTCTCCTGCCGCAGGCTGCCACTTCCCTGACACAGGGACCCAGCCCAGCTGGTGTTCTCACATGAGCCTGGGGGTGGGGGTGGCTGTTGTCTGCCCCTCCAGGACGCATGTGCCTAGGCCTGAGCCCCTGCTTGGCTCCTGCCGCACCCTGCGGGCTCAGCTCTGCACAGGGCAGCTGTTCTTCTTCTTGACATTTTCCAGATAAGTGGATGTTTTTATTCTGGAATTTGAGAGCGACCTTTATCCGCTGTTTGGAAGGAAGCATCTGTCACCAGTGTAAAGCCTCTCAGTCTCCCAGGGCTCCACTTGGTGGCCCCCACATGCTTGAACCAGTCCTCCCAGACACCACTATTGAGGGCAGGGCTGGCCCTGGAGTCAGGCAACAACCAGAGCAGGCAGCTCCTCCGGGACGCAGCTCAGGCCGGGAGGAGGCAGATGCAGGCACCACGGGACCTAGGTGACCAGGCTCTGTTCACTCCTCCCGTCTCTCAGTGCCCAGCACACGGCGGGGCTGAGGAGCATGGAGAAGGGAGGAGCAGGGAGCAGCTAGGGCAGGGGCCTCGCTGCTGGGCCTGAGGAGGAGCAAAGCCTGCCTGGGACCCCCCGGACTCCTCCGCACTGCCAGCCTGGCCATGCAGAGGGGCCCAGCCTCCCCTGGAGCACACGGTCGCCCCACGGCTGGTCACAATTGGGTAGACAGCATGTCTTCCCTCTCCATTCCTCAACTGCAGAGGGAGTATTCAAAGTGGGACAGGCAGACAGCCATCTGCCCAGGGGCTGTGCTGGGAAGGAGGGTGTGGTCTCAAGAAGGGAGGCCTGGGCCCTGAGGTGTTTCCAGGTAGGAAGCAGACAGCTCCTGGGTGGCTGGAAGAGGCCGACCCTAGGGCTTGTGGACCCTGGGCAAATATATTCTATGCAGGGAGTCCTTGTTTATGTAAACTATCAGGGTTTCCTAAAATCAACAAGACAGCACCATGCTGGCAGCCCTACCTCACATGATCCAACTAAAGGAAGCCCACACAGTCTAGCAGGGAACCTTCTGTTCCTAGGCCCCCTTTCTAGAACCGAACCCCAGCCACACAGTCTTTACAACCACCATCAGCCTGAGTCCCAAAGCTCCTTCAGACCTGCAACCAACTTTCCGCTCTGGGCACAGGGCCACACAGTGCCCGTGGAGAAGAATAGGGGCCACCAGGCCCCACATGGGTCCCCATTCAGGCTTCGGAGCCACTCCTGGGCACCTTTGGCAGACCTGACTGGTCCCAGGCACTGGAGGGGGACTTGGAATTTCTGAGAAAAGTATTCCAAACTGGGAGCCCCAGGATCCCAGGGCAGGGCACCCACCACCCAGGTCTAAAGCAATACCAACTACGGAGACCCCAGGTGACAGGACCGAGGGCATCCCAACGCTTCCCTCCCAAGAGCCAGGACTGAGCCAGACACAAGGGACAGAGGAAGGGCTGGCCTGGGATGAAAGGGATACTCACGGGGGCAGCTCCCTGGAGCCAGGACTAGCCACCCACGCTCAATCTGCAGGCAGCATCACCCCACACACCCCAGATGCCAGGTGATGCAGAGCTCAGATGCTGCACCCATCTGCTTCCCTGTGCCCAGGCCACCCCACTCCAGGCCAGGGTGGGAGCCAGGCTTCCTTTGCCAATCTCTGGGCCCAGGTAGACTCCTTCTCCCCGAGACTCTGCTCAGAAACACCAGAGGCTTTCTGAGCCTATCCAAGACCAGACAGTGTTCATCTCTCAGTGTCAATAAATCGGACGTCTCCAGGGCAATGACTTTTACTTGGTAAATACTAAGCAGGAAGAGACGGCAGCATGAGCCCCCATTCTAGGAGAACCGCAGCCAGCAGCCGGCCACCTATTGATCTCATCTGCCTCCAAGGCCAGGGTGCTGCAGGGAGGAGCAGCCTCGCCACTGACATGACCGCGCCCGCAGGGACAGGAGGAGCAGCCGTGCTTCTCTCCAGTTGCATGAGGCTATCTTGCAGGGGAGAGACAGTCCTCCCAGAAGGAACCTCGGTAGAGCTATGGCAGCTGGTGCAAAAATCCACCACAAAAGGTAGAAGGAGCTGCACCAGGCTGTTGGCAGTGAGAGGGGAGAGAGTCCTGGAGGCAGGGAGGGGACCAAAGGGAAGGCAGCAATTCAGATGGCCCTGCGGGGTCAGACAGGGCTAAGATAAGAGGCTGTACTGGCTGTTCTCGCACGGCTGTAAAGAATCACCTGGAACTCAGTAATTTATAAGAAGAGCATTTTAATTGCCTCATGGATCTGCAGACTGTACAGGAAACATGGTACTGGCATCTGCTTCTGGGGAGGCCTCAGGAAACTTCCAGTCATGGCGGGAGGCAAAGGGGGAGCAGGCACATCACACGGCAAAAGCAGGAGTGAGAAACGGGGGGATGGGCGCCACACTTTACAACAACCAGGTCTACCGAGAACACACAACGGCGAGGACGGCACCAAGCCAGGAGGGATCCACACCCACGACCCACACACCCCACCTCCAATGCTGAAGACTCCATTTCAGCCTGAGATGTGGGCAGGGACAAATATCCAAACCATATCACAGGCGTCAGGGCCCCGTGCCCATGGGTGGCCGTAAGGGTGACTATGCTGTTCTCTGCCCCGCTTACCTTTCTTTGGGATCACCCCCCCTCCCCAGTCCCACCATTCCATAAAGATTCTGCTCAGAACTGAGCTGGGGTGTGACTCAGCCCACTTCCCTGGCCTCCAGGCTGGGCTCGTGTTTCCAGCTTGGCCCATCTCTGTAGTCCGCTCCCTGATGTTAGGCCCTCCCCACTCCTGTCACCTCCGTGAGTGGCACATGACCCAAGCTCCACCAAGCCCTGGGCATTCCCAGCCCATGGGAAACAGAGAAGCGTTTCCCTCCACGGGCACCTCATCCCGTGGTCTGCTGGGTCTGGGGTTGGGAGCAGTCCTGTGTCTGTGGGCAGAGGAAAGAACGAGAGTCGCAGGGGTTTCCGCTCCAGGACACGGGGTTCACTTCAAAACACCCTAAATTGAGCCAGGCGTGGTGGCTCATTCCTTTAACACCAGCACTTCAGGCTCATTCCTGTAACCCCAGGTTGAGGTGGGAGGATAGCTTGAGGCCACACTGGAGACCAGCCTGGAAACATAGTGAGACCTTGTCTCTATAAAATAAATTTTTTGGCCGAGCGCGGTGGCTCACGCCTGTAATCCCAGCACTTTGGGAGGCCGAGGTGGGCGGATCACGAGGTCAGGAGATGGAGACCATCCTGGCTAATACAGTGAAATCCCATCTCCACTAAAAATACAAAAAAATTAGCCAGGTGAGATGGCGGGTACCTGTAGTCCCAGCTACTCCGGAGGCTGAGGCAGGAGAATGGCTTGAACCCGGGAGGCGGAGCTTGCAGTGAGCGGAGATCCTGCCACTGCACTCCAGCCTGGGCAACAGTGTGAGATTCCGTCTCAAAAAATAAAAATAAATAAATAAATACATTTTTTAATTAGCTGGGGTGTTGGCACAAGCCTATGGCCCTAGCTATTCAGGAAGCTGAGATGGGAGGATCACACAAGCTCAGGAGCTCTAGGCTGTAGACAGCGAGACCCTGTGACCAAAAAACAAAACAAAACAAAACAAAAAAACGCCTAAGTCAAGCCTTGTTGCAGAGCAAGATGCATTCTCCCGTCAGCAGGTCCATATGGGAAATTAACATGCCTCCTAGTCACATGACTCCAACGTTCTTCCTGGTGAATAAATAACAACATTGCGCCTTTGGCTAAAGGGGAGGACACTCACCCCTTCCCCTACGGTGTCCCATGGCCATGACTTCCTTCCCAAAACTCTCAATGAAATGTGCCAGGGCACAGATGCACAGATACTTTCTCTACACCCTGCATTTCTTTTTGTTTGTTTTTTTGTTTTGTTTTGTTTTGTTTTGTTTTGTTTTTTGAGACAGAGTCTCACTCTGTTGCCCAGGCTGGAGTGCAGTGGCGTGATCTCAGCTCACTGCAAGCTCCGCCTCCTGGGTTTACGCCATTCTCCTGCCTCAGCCTCCCAAGTAGCTGGGACTACAGGCGCCGCCACCACACCCGGCTAATTTATTGTATTTTTAGTCCAGACGATGTTTCACCATTAGCCAGGATGGTCTCGATCTGCTGACCTCATGATCCACCCGCCTTGGCCTCCCAAACTGCTGGGATTACAGGCATGAGCCACCACACCCAGCCTACATCCTGCATTTCTAATCATCCCACCACCTTTGTCTCCACATGAACTATATACTAGGCTGCGCCCCCCTCAGGGCCACCATCCAAATACCTGCTAAAGATAAAGATGGATGGACGAATGGGTGGATGGATGTGTGGGTAAACGAATGGGTGGTAGGATGGTTGGGTTGGATGGATGGATGTTCGAGTAGCGAGTGGGTAATGGGTAGCTAGATGGACAGATGAATGAAAGGTGGACACATGATTGGGCACCTGAAAGGATTGGGAAATGGATGGATGGATGTGTGGATGAATGAATGGATGAAGGAATGGGTGGTAGGATGGTTGAGATGGATGGATGGATGGATGAGTAGTGAGTGAGTAGCAGGTAGGTATATGGACAGGTGAATGAAAGGTGAACACATGATTGGACAGATGAAAGGATTGGGAAATGGATGGATGGATGTGTGGGTGAATGAATGGATGAAGGGATGGGTGGTAGGATGGTTGGGGGGGATGGATGGATGGATGAGTAGTGAGTGAGTAGTGGGTAGCTAGATGGACAGATGAATGAAAGGTGGATGCATGGGTGGACAGATGAAAGGATTGAGAAATGGATGGGCACATGGGTGGGTCGATGGATGACCATTAAATGGATGAAAAAAATAGATGGATTTCTCATAGGAGGAGGTAAGCTTTATGGAAGGTAGGACTGTGCATTTCACTTCCTTGTTTTTATCTACAGTGATTTCTGCACAACAGTTTTCACAAAATATTTCTTACTTGTAACAGACTCTCCCAGACAACACTGACAGGGTTATTGCCTTCAGATCCCACATGGACCACTCAAGATTCTGAGAGAAAAATGATAAAATCAGTGGGAGTAACTTTATAATGGCACCCCCCCAAAAAAAGAAATTGCATTTAGGAGCTACTTTATGAAAACTGCTGTTGTTTGTACCCTTTAAAATGTACTTTGAAATATTATTGATTAATATATATGTATATTTATGTATATGTATATACATATATGTATATTTTTATGTATATGTATATACATATATGTGTATTTATACATATATATAACATATATGTCTATATATCTATGTATATATCTTTTCTTTTGAGGCAGAGTCTCCTTCTGTTGCCCAGGCTGGAGTGCAGTGGTGTGCTCTCAGCTCACTGCAATCTCCGCCTCCTGGTTTCAAGCGATTCTCATGCCTCAGTTTCCCAAGTAGCTGGGACTACAGGCATGCACCACCATGGTCGGTTAATTTTTGTATTTTTAGTAGAGACAGGGTTTCACCATGTTGGCCAGGCTGGTCTTGAACCCCTGACCTCAGGCAATCCACCCGCTTCGGCCTCCTAAAGTGCTGGGATTACAGGCTTGAGCCACCGCACCCAGCCCATATTGTAGTTTTAAATTGAGGCATTTTAAAATATTTAATCATTAAGTTATTTTTAAAATAACAATAATAAGCCTAATAATGATAATAAAAAACCATAATACATGCTTATATAAGTAACACTTTTTTGTGTGTGTTTTCTAAAAAAAGCTAATTCTATTTTCCAAGACAAACCAAAAACTGTAGTGAGAAGAGTGGTACTGTTGGAACGCTTTGCAAATCTCTTCACTGCCTGGATGAAGAGCAGACAGCTGACTTCTCATCTCTGCTCTGCCTTCAGTCTGTGTTGCGATGTGTTCTCAGGTTGAAGCATATGAAGAAATTCCAGACTCCTGAAGAGAGGAAACTAGGAAAGGGAACCGTGGCCGGGCGCGGTGGCTCACGCCTGTAATCCCAGCACTTTGGGAGGCCGAGGCGGGCAGATCACAAGGTCAGGAGATTGAGACCATCCTGGCTAATATGATGAAACCCCTGTCTCTACTAAAAATACAAACAATTAGCCAGGCATGGTAGTGGGCACCTGTAGTCCCAGCTGCCAGGGAGGCTGAGGCAGGAGAATGGTATGAACGTGGGAGGCGGAGCTTGCAGTGAGCCGAGATTGCACCACTGCACTCCATCCTGGGCAACAGAGCGAGACTCTGTCTCAAAAAAAAAAAAAAAAGGAGAAGAAGAAGGAAAGGGAGCCGTGTTTTCAGAGCATTTTCAGGGAGCTGCAGGTGTTCTTACTTGATGCTACTCCAGAACTCAATGAGTAGCAGTTTCCTAAGGGTTAGTTGCCGGAGCCTGACTAGGGTGAGCAGAGTGAGGCCAGGGTGCAAACTCAGAGAGGTGCTGGTTCTCAGGCGTGTGCAGGTGCTGACCCTGCACCTCGTTCCCTTCAACCTAATATCCACCCTGCTAGATGCAATGTGAAGTTTGAATCCAGAGTGATCAACTTTTGTTCTCTGCTCCATCAAAATTCATTCATCTTTCTTGTACTTTGAATGGATCTTTTGCCCATGCATGTTTGCACGGGGGTGGAACCATCAGGACTGGGATTTCATTTTACTCTACTACAAACTAATCTATTAACTTGCCACTCTCCTGTGTATGTTGACAAAAGAGATGAGATTCCTGTGTCAGAGACAAAGGACTTTATTATTCACAACATGCTCACACAGCAAGCAGAGTGAACATCAGCCTGTTTTGCACTTGTTCCCTCTGCCCCCCAAGTCCTGCATAGGTGACGCAGAGAAGCTGAGATAGATGCTACACACACAGTGGGTTTGCGCTGCAGCTGAGGAACCCTGAGCCTGGGAACCCATCGCTTCTGTAGCGTGCAGTAAGCAAGCCTGCTGTTTGTCCCAGAAGGAGACAGTATCTCATTCCTCAAGGCTACTCACTACAAGCATAAATCTTAGAAATACTTTGGGTGGACCAGGCACAGTGGCTCATGCCTTTAATACCAGCACTTTGGGAGACCAAGGTGGGTGGATCACTTGAGGCCGGCAGTTCAAGACCAGCCTGGCTAATGCGGTGAAACCCCATCTCTACTAAAAATACAAAAATTAGCCAGATGTGCTGGTGTGCACCTGTAATCCCAACTACTTGAGAGGTTGAGACAGAAGAATCACTTGAACCAGGGAGGTGAAGGTTGCAGTGAGCTGAGATGGTGTCACTGCACTCCAGCCTCGGAGACAAAGTGAGACTTTGTCTCAGATAGATAGATAGATAGATAGATAGATAGATAGATAGATAGATAGATAGATAAATTAGCTGAGTGTGGTGGCAGGTGCCTGTAGTCCCAGCTCCTAGAGGTTGAAGCAGAAGAATGGCATGAACCCAGGAGGCAGAAGGTGCAGTGAGCCAAGATCGTGCCATTGCATTCCAGCATGGAGGACAGAGTGAGACTCTCTCAAAAAAACAAAAAAAAAAAAAGAAAAAGAAAAGAAATAGTTTGGATAAAAAGAGTGCGCAAGCTTTGCATTCTTGGCACACCCAGCAAGACCTGTAGGAGTGTGAGAGATCCACAGAGGATGATTGTCTTTTCCTGGCGGAAATATCATGCATTGGTCATTTGGAAAATTTTGATCCACTGAGTTATGTAGATCCTCCAAATGTTGACACGTCTTTGCACAATATCAAAAACCACATTTATCAACATCATCATTAATCTCATCAGAAAAGTCTTTAAGTACCGACAAACCAGCAAGCTTACAGTGGCTGACACAGGTTTGCCAAAATTCTAATTTTTGCTTGAAAGCCCAAATTTCATCTTGAGGAATGAGCTCAAATTTTATCTTTAGGAGTTGTTTAAAAATAACTGTTCCGTGCTGTCAGTTATTTTCCTTGAAGAGATACGTTTACTTTGCTCGTTTTCAATAGAATGTCTTCCAAATATCCAAGTCTGAATAACCATCATATGACCATCAGCCAATCCTCCAGGTAGAAATTGTATTCCATGAGAAAAGTGGCTAGCTCAGCTTGAACTCAAACAATTGCACACGTGCTTTTCTTTGAGACAACCATACTTCAGAATGTAGCAGAAACGTTTTCTGTCTACTTCCCACTTCATGACACAGAACACTAAAAAGACATGTACCCGGAGGTCAAGATTTTAAAAAATTAATACATTTTACTTTTCCATCCGGGACATTCTTGCTGGGCACAGTGGCTCACACCTGTAATGGCAGAACTTTGGGATGTTAAAGTAGGATCACTTGAGCCCAGGAGTTCCAGACCAGCCTGAGCAGCATAGTGAGACCCCGTCTCTCCAAAAAAAATAATAAACAGGCATAGTGGCACATGCCTGGATCTCAGCTACTTAGGAGGCGGAGGCGGGAAGATCCCTGGGGCACAGAAGGTGGAGGCTGCCACGAGACAGGATCCCATCGCTACACTCCAGCATGGAAAACAGAGTGAGACCCCATCTTAAAAACAAACGAAAACAAAAAAACCCAGGACATTCTTAAGTAAAGTCATTTTTGTGGCTCTGGGAGTGTGGAGTAGTAAGGAACACAGTGCTGGCACATTTGGGATCCACTACCTTGATCTGACGTAGTCTTACCCACTGTCATTTTGTACCTTTAGACCAAATGTCAACATGATAAAAAGGGCAAACAATGTCTTAATAGTCACATGAAAATAGTTTTACTTCACAGACCTCTGAATAAGTCATCGGAGCCCTAGGGTCCTGCAGACCACAAGGGAAGAACTATTGATTTTCACACTGGATACTCGGGTTTCTGTTTGCACCCTTGCTACAGGTCCTGTGAACTCCAGGGAAGGATGTTCCAGGGATACAAACAATAAGAGAACAAAATATTTGTTTGTCTTCAAGGACTTCAGGGTCTTTAGCAGTGTTCAAAACTACAGGTGACTTCAGGGACCAAGAGGCAGAGAGATGGGAGGAGTGTCCGGGTGGGGCCCGGGCAGAGTGGAGGACCCAGGTGTGAATTTGTGGGCAGCCGCTGCTCCCTCCAGCCAGCTGTGGCCATGTGGACATTCAGACCCAGAGCAGCCAGATCTTGTAATTTCCAAGAAAGCCAAAACCCAGATTTTTATATAAAATTTCTGAAATGTTAAAAGTTGGCAACTAATTATCTTAACGAAACAAATCTGTGAGGCTAAACAGAAGACCCCCAGGCTGGGTTCAGGCTATGGGTGCGTGTGCAGCCTCTGGTCTCGAGGGAGAGCCAGACACATAAATCATTGCAACATGAGCTGATGTGGGGCTACAAGGTGCTCTGGGAGCAGAGAGAAAGAAGGGTCTGATAATCACAGCTTCTCTCTCCTGAGAACTTGCAGGTGCCGGGGGATCTACACACCACGGCTCACGTAATCCACTCGGCAACCTCACGCGGTAGGAACCATGACGACCTGCTATTTTATAGATGAGGAAACTGAGACTTAAGGTGCATATGTAACTGGCACAGCTCTCCCCTCACTTCCTACAGCTCTCCCCTCACTTCTTACAGCTCTCCCCTCACTTCCTACAGCTCTCCCCTCACTTCCTACAGCTCTCCCCTCACTTCCACCTCTCTGTCCCTCTGGGTTTCTTGCTGCACTCACAGAAAGCAGGTTTCTGCCTCGGGGCCTTGGCATGTGCTGTCTCCTTCTGTCTGGATGGTTCTTCCCCCAGAAGGGCTTCCTCCTCCCCTGCATTCAGGCATCCACTGAAATCCACCTTCTCAGAGAGCCCTTCCCTAACCCCCTGTCCCATGATAACTACACACACACACACACACACACACACACACACACACACACACTGTACACCCTTATGCTACTTTATTTCCTTCTGTGTGTTATTTCCGGAAATTACTTGATTTCTGTTCTGGCTTATTTTCTACCTGCTGTCCCCGCCGGCGCCACCCCCACTGGAATGACACTCCCTGCGGGAGCTCGCCCGGCACCTAGGACCGTGCTGGGCCCCTTGAGTGCTCCCTAACTGTGCCTCTTGGATGGAGGGAGAATTGCTGCTGCCAGGCTCAAGACACAGGAACACGAGGCACACACAGTCATGACTCATCAGACCCTTGCAATTTATTTTGAAAGAGTCTAATGACAACAAAATGTAAAATGCTATGAGAAATCAGCACAGGGAGGGAGAGGTGAGATGAGTGTGAGATCGGGACAGGCCCCCTCCGGGGGGATGTGGTGCTTGGGCTCCAGAACCCCCCCGGGGTCTTTCTCGCACGCACAGCCACCCAAGGAGAGCTCACCTCGGCCGGCCCGCAAGCACGTTACCTACTCAATTCTTCATGCACAAACAGTAGTGACAGACACAATATGAAATCGACTGATAACCCAATTTTCAAAAATAACTAAAAGCCTTATGGGAGCCTTCCCAAAAGAAGATGGCAAGTGGCAGATACACATATGAAAAGGGGCTCAACCTCTCTATTCATCAGAGACATTCAAATGAAAACCACACTGAGATACCGCAGTACTCCAGCAGAATGGCTGAAATTAACGACTGGCTGTATTCCGTGTGGGTGTAGATGTGGGGCAATTAGGACCCTTGTGCACGGTTGGTGGGCATATAAATGGGTATCAGCACTGCACAGAAATGTCTGGAAATCCCTCCTCTTCCCTAACATATGCTGGTCCTTTGACCCACATTTTTCTCTCTTGTTCTATACCCAAGAGAAATGAGTGTGTATGTTACAGAAACACCAGGGGTTTGTCTAGATGCTGCTGCTCATCACACGAAAAGCCAGTCACTGAGACAAGCAGTATTGCCAGAGAAGAAGCTTTAATACCCTGCCGCAGCCCAGGACATGGGAGATCAGTCTCAGCCCATCCCCTGACCCACTAAAATAGGTGTTTATCTAGCAGAGAAGAAATGTAACCATGTGTGAAAACAGGAATCAGAGAGGAGTGAGGAAGAGGAGTCGGTCACCAGGAAGCAGGTGGTGGGTTAGGCAGTTTTGACGGGGAGGGTGCGGTGGTCTCCTAAGTTTTCTTGATTCTATCTGGGAGGTGGGGAGGGCATGGTGCTCTTTTGAGTTTTTTTTATTCTATCTAGGAGACCTGATGGGTGGTTTCTTGGGAAAGGAACTCAGATAAGACAAATGTAACTTTCTCAACTTGTAAGACTGAGAGGATCATTTCTATGTTTATTCAAAGAAACCATAAACATCAGTTCTATGGGATAGTTGGGCCGGTTTCACTTCTCTCCGATAAAGAACACACTCAAGAATGTTCATAATAACTTTATTCATAATAGTCAAAACCCCAAACACTTACCAATAAATGAGTAAGTGAACTGTGGCCTGTGCATATGAAGGAGCACTACACACACACAGCAGATGACAATCTCAACAACATGGTGACTCTCATGCTGGGTAAGAGGCCAGACACAAAAGGGAACATACTGAATGATTCCTTTAACATAAAGGACAAGAGTAGGCAAAACTGTTATGTGGAAATGGAACAATGGTTACCTCCTAAGACAGAGGAGTGTACAGACCAGGAAGGCAGACGAGGGGCTGTCCTGAAATGCACCTGGGGTTTTGTTTTCCTCAGCTCTGGTCAGATGACAGCCTGGGAGACACTGCCTTTGAATGAAGAGTTGACGACTTTCAGCTCCCAGCATGGGGAAGCACCAGGTCAGTCCTGAGGCAGAAGAAGCAAGAGGAGAGCCCTGGCCGGGCCTTCACTGAGGTGTTTGTGGGAAGGAATGGATGAGAGTGGAGGCGAGTTTGAGCAACCTTCGGGTGGGCCCGTTTGCCTAATGTTGGCAGGTCTGGGGCTATGGGGTGGTCCCTAGTCATCCAGTACCATGCTCTGGAGTGAGATAGGGCAGGGAGAATATTCACTGGGTGTGTGAGAGTTAAAGGGTGTTGGTGGGGGAAGGGGCTTCTGACTGCTGGTCTGCATAGGGAGCTGTGTGCTGTCTCTAGAACTAGCCAGCCCTGGGAGAGGCAGTCCCTTCCCCGCCACCAAAGCCTCCTGCATTGCCAAAGCACCACAGAACACAGAAACCAAAAAGTGTGGTTAATCCAGTAGCCGCACGAGGACTGATGCCTTCCATATCGGTGTCCTGTATGTGCTCTGCCATAGTCTACCTCCTCTTTTTAAAATGCAAATAGAGAATCCAATCTGAAGAACTAATGCAAATGAACTCTTTAGCACTCATCAGCCACCCCTCCTCCGCCCCTCACTGTCTTTCTGGTATCAGCATCCTCCTCCTCCTCCCTCCCAGACTCCAGGCCCTGGGCTCCAGACACGGTCCATCCCTGTGGCTTCAAGGCGCAAGCACATCCATGCCAGCTTCAGCCTCTCCAGCAACACAGCTGTGCAGCTGTATGCTGAAAATTTAACAGACTGTCCCTCTGACTTTGTTTCTCCTTCACTTTCTTGTAGCAAAACAAAAAGGGGGGAAAATGCATCCCAGGGGCTGCCAGCTGCCACTTTTTCAAGCCACCATTAGGCTTGCCAACCCCCCGCCAGTTTCCTCCCACCCTCCTGGGATGCCTGGGGGGCTCCATCACCACTTCCTGGAAACTGCCTATAGTCAGAGGTGGCCTGGGGCTTCCCACACAGGCATGGAGACGTAGAGGACGCAGCCTGATGCCGGACTGCACAGGACCCTCTTGGGCCAGATTCCCTGGACACTTCCATCCCCTCTTCTTGCAATCATGTCACTGCATGGTAGTGTGTCCAGAATTGGTGTGTTCTTGGTCTCGCTGACTTCAAGAATGAAGCTGCAGACCCTCACAGTGAGTGAGCATACAGTTCTTAAAGATAGTGTATCCGGAGTTTGTTCTTTCTGATGTTCAGACATGTCCAGAGTTTCTTCCTCCTGGTGAGTTCGTGATCTCACTGACTTCAGGAGTTAAGCTGCAGACCTTCGCCGTGTTACAGCTTTCAAAGGCAGTGCCTCTGGAGTTGGTCCTTCCTTCTGGTGGGTTCGTGGTCTCGCTGGCCTCAGGAGTGAAGCTGCAGACCTTAGTGGTGAGTGTTACAGCTCATAAAGGCAAGGCAGACACAAAGAGCGAGCATCAGCAAGATTTATTGCAAAGAGCCAAAGAACAAAGCTTCCACAGTGTGAAAGTGGACCAGAGCACGTTGGCACTGCTGGCTCTGGCAGCCTGGTTTTATTCCCTTATCTGACCCCACCTACATCATGCTGACTGGTCCATTTTACAGAGAGCTGATTGGTCCGTTTAGACAGAGCGCTGATTGGTGCATTTACAATTCCTGAGCTAGACACAGAGCGCTGTTCTCCAAGTCCCCACCAGATTAGCTCCATACAAAGTGCTAATTGGTGCATCCACAAACCTGGAGCTAGACAGAGTGCTGATTGGTGCAATTACAATCCTCCAACTAGACATAAAAGTTCTCCAAGTCTCCACCCAACTCAAGAGCCCAGATGGCTTCCCCTAGTGGAAAGCAGAGCTGCCCCTCAGTCCCGCACCCCGCACCTGCACTCCTCAGCCCTTGGGCGGTCGATGGGACTGGGGCTACAGAGCAGGGGGCGGCGCCCATCAGGGAGGCTCAGGCCACACGGGAGCCCGCAGGGGTTTGGGGGCTGGGGCATGGTGGGCTGCAGGTCCCAAGCCCTGTCCCCGGCGGGAAGGCAGCTGAGGCCTGGCAAGAATTCCAGCCCGGCCCAGGCAGACTGGCAGTGCTGGGGGAACCGGCACACCCTCCGCAGCTGCTGGCCCGGGTGGTAAGCCTCTCACTGCCCGGGGCAGCGGTGCCAGTGGAGCCTGCGTCCACCCGGAACTCGCGCTGGCCCGCGAGCACTGAGCGCAGCCGGGGTTCCCACTCACACCTCTCCATCCACACCCGCCCCCAAGCAGAGGGAGCCGGCTCTGGCCTCGGCCAGCCCAGAGAGGGGCTCCCATAGTGCAGGGGCAGGCTGAAGGGCTCCTCAAGCATGGCCAGGGTGGATCCCCAGGCCAAGGAGGTGCCGAGAGCGAGCGAGGCCTGCTAGCACGTTGTCACCTCTCAGTAGCACCTGTGTCCTAAGGTTCCAATGCCACAAGGCTGGGGCCCTTCGCTCCTGTCTCCCGAGGCCAGCACCGAGCCTGCTTGGCCCAGAGGAGGGGACAGTAAATGTTGTGGATACAAGCAGCAATGGGAGAGTGGTAAATGTGAGGTCGTCACAGTGACACTGAGAAGCTAAGATACACTCTGTGACACAGCTCAGCCAGGCACTGCCCACAGCTGAGGTTCCAGAGGATACCTTCTGTGTCACCATATTCCAGGATTCAAATCCTTGCAGCCTGGGACAAGTTCCACGGGGTGCCATGAGGCTGCCCCAATTTGATTTTAAAATGTACAATGAAATGCCTGCCTTGGTGGTGGCCAAGCCCTGGCCCTGTCAAGGACAGTCTGGGCGTGGCAGGGCAGGCCCAGATGCCCCCTGCTGATGGACACACAGGCACGACACCCACAGCTCGGGGAGCCCACTCCAGCCTGCCATGGAGCCCAGGGCCAGGTGGTGAGCCATGAGCCTGCTCGGGACAGTCCTTCCTGATCCTGGAAGGGACCAGCCCAATTATAACAGCTTCCGGCCTGCGAGGCTCTCAGTGGAGCCGAGCCCAGAGAGGAGGCCTGACTGCCAGATGGGCGAGCTCATTAGAATGGGCGTGTGGCATTTTTTATGCAAATGAGGGCAAATACATCCATGGGAGAAATGTGAACAACAGACACAAGCAGGAGCATGGACTTCACTGGGTTTCAAGAGGAGAGGGAGCTGGGACAGGAGGCCAGGAGAGATCCCTGCCCCCAGCACTGCCCTGCAGTGGCCTAGCCCAGGCCTTCTGGATCTGCCTACCTGGGATGCTCAAGAGAGAAACTGAGGCCCCAGGGGCCCTGCACATGGTCGGAGGCTGGCTTGACCTGCATCCGGGAACAGAGCTGCCCGGGCACCTGTGGGCAGGCAGGAAGTCACTGGGCAGCAAGACAGGCACAAGGCCAGGCCCACAATCCTGGCCAGGCTCCAGGGGAGGGAGATGCCCCAGCAAATGGGACACAGGCCAGATGTAGACTGTAGCCAAGGGACCCGGAACAGGAGCACTGGGGCCCAGTTTTAGGGAGCACAGCACAGGAGGCAGGGCTTGTCCTGCACCTCAGAGATTCCACAGCTCAGCACTCTGGGCTCACCCAGGTTGGGTTACCAGCCAGATGCACCTGTTCCATTCCCATTATGCCACATCCTATTACCCACAGTCCAGACCTGGGACTGGGATCCCACCTTCTGAGCCCTCTCCCAGGCTTCCTGCCCCTCAGGGTCCTGCCAGCCCCTGCTCCTACACATCCACAGTAAGCCCCTTGCCTCTCCCATCTCTGCCCTTCCCTGCCTCATGCCTCTGCGGACCTCAGATCGCTTTCCCTGTCCCTTCCCAATGCACCCATGGCCTGCCCACCCTGACCACCCATGGCCGCCTTCAGCCCCCTCTCTCCTCCCTGGCAGCTGCAGCTCCCTCAAGGCTGCTGCCTTGGCCCCTGGTCTGTACTGCCTTCCACTGACCAGTCCCTTTGCCCTCTGACCCTGTCCAGTCCTCACATTCCAGCATCTTCCTGGAGCTCCTTCCCGCTCTCCAGTGACCTGCCCTGGCTCAGGGCGTGCAGGGCCTTTGCAGCACTGTCATTGCTGATCTCTGCAGGCATTGCTTTCTGCTCCACCAGCTCACATCTGTCCAGGTTGCGCCATCACAGCCCAGACACCAACACCCTCAACTAGGACTTGCAGTCCACCATCATGCCCACCCCTGCTGAATTCCACACTGTGCCTCTCAGACACACTTTCCACTCTCATTAGGTGACGAAGGCCTGGGTACCCCCACCTCTGCCTCCAGCACCCTCCTGAGGCGAGCAGACAACACCCAGGCCAGGCCCAGGGTCATGGACCCATACGCTAGAGCCTTAGGCCGGCACAGGGAAGACACACAATTACCTGACCTGCCTCAGGTCCCTCTCACTCTGCTGTCCCACCTGGTGACTGAACGCCCTCTGCTGTGCTCAGCTTCTGGGACCTAACAACCACACACACAACCTCAGATTTGGTTCACTGCAACAATAGGAGAAGCTTTTCATAGCTCTCACCCACAAAAGGTCCCTTCTCAGCACTTGCACCCCAGAGACTACCCTCCCACCAATCACCATCATCTCCACACACCATCTTCACACTCTCCCACCCACCTCCATCATCCCCACACACCACCCTCCCACTCTCCCACCCATCACCATCATCCCCACACACCATCCTCCCACTCTCTCACCATCACCATCATCCCCACACACCATCTTCACACTCTCCCACTCTCACCATCTTCCCCACACACCACCCTCCCACTCTCCCACCATCACCATCATCCCCACACACCACCCTCCCACTCTCCCACCCATCATCATCATCCCCACACACCATCCTCCCACTCTCCCACCCTCACCATCATCCCCACACACCATCCTTCCAGTCTCCCACAATCACCATCATCCCCACACACCATCCTCCCAGTCTCCCACAATCACCATCATCCCCACACACCACCCTCCCACTCTCCCACCCATCACCATCATCCCCACACACCATCTTCACACTCTCCCACTCTCACCATCTTCCCCACACACCACCCTCCCACTCTCCCACCATCACCATCTTCCCCACACACCACCCTCCCACTCTCCCACCATCACCATCATCCCCACACACCACCCTCCCACTCTCCCACCCATCACCATCATCCCCACACACCATCCTCCCACTCTCCCACCATCACCATCATCCCCACACACCATCCTTCCAGTCTCCCACAATCACCATCATCCCCACACACCATCCTCCCAGTCTCCCACAATCACCATCATCCCCACACACCACCCTCCCACTCTCCCACCCATCACCATCATCCCCACACACCATCTTCACACTCTCCCACTCTCACCATCTTCCCCACACACCACCCTCCCACTCTCCCACCATCACCATCTTCCCCACACACCACCCTCCCACTCTCCCACCATCACCATCATCCCCACACACCACCCTCCCACTCTCCCACCCATCACCATCATCCCCACACACCATCCTCCCACTCTCCCACCATCACCATCATCCCCACACACCATCCTCCCAGTCTCCCACAATCACCATCATCCCCACACACCATCTTCACACTCTCCCACCCATCATCATCATCCCCACACACCACCCTCCCACTCTCCCACCATCATCATCATCCCCACACACCATCTTCACACTCTCCCACTCATCACCATCTTCCCCACACACCACCCTCCCACTCTCCCACCATCACCATCATCCCCACACACCATCCTCCCAGTCTCCCACAATCACCATCATCCCCACACACCACCCTCCCACCCTCCCATCCTCCAACCCATCACCATCCCACTCATCACCCTCATCCCCACACCACCCTCCCACCCGTCACCATCACTCCCTGCCCTGCCCTCACTTGTTAGCACAAGTGTACTAGGCAGGGACACACCGCTCTGTTCTTCCTCTTGGGCCTGGATCCCCATCCACTCACCACCTCCAAGGTGCTGCCCAGCAATTCTCTGCATGTTTCTCTCTGTTGTATCATCCCATAAGCCGACCGATAGGCTCTTCTGTCACCCCTGTTAGCCACAACTGAGATGACTCCAGATCCCACCCCCAGCTTCCATGCAGCTCCCATCCTTTGCAGCAGCATCCCCCACCCTCCCTTCAGTGACTCCATCCGGGCTTCTCCCCACCCTCCCTTCAGTGACTCCGTCCAGGCTTCTCCCCACCTCTCCACCAAGGCTGTTCTCATGCAGGCTCATGGCCTCTGGGTCATCATCCTCCAGCAGTCAGTGGCTTTGGCTCAGCCCAGGGCGCCTTCCTCATGGATCCATGGTCTTCACTTGGCTCCCAGGACATCCACCCTGGCATTCACCCTCCCCCTTGGTTGTTTCCCCTCCATCTTGGCTTGGTTCTGCTCTTCTTTCCACCTTCTGACTGCCACAGTGCAGTCCTCTCCTCTCTTCTAACTGTACTCGCTTCCCCACTGATCTCCCAGCCCACTGCTTTAGGTGCCATCTATAGACCTCCCACCCCCAGGTGCATGCCTTCAGCCCAGCCCTCACTCCCAAAGCCCATGGTCAAATGTCCAGCTGCCTGCTGGCCTCTCTCCTGGATGCCTCATCGTTGACTCCAATGAAATACACCCAAAGCTGCATTTCTGCTCTGCCCCGGCCCCACCTGCTGCAGGCACCACCTTCTGCTTCTCAGTTGATGGCAACATCTTTTTTCCAGTTGCCTTAGCTCCTCTTCTTCCTTTACACCCCTGCCCCACCCCCTGGCCCCCCATCCAATCCATCAGCAGATTCTCTGGACTCTACCTAGAAAGTACACTCCCATACTTGCCCCATCCCACCCTCTCCACAGCAGCCTCTGGGTCTGGCCCACCATCACCTCTCGCCTGGAAGACTTTGACCACCTCCAACCTGCTTCTGCTCCTTCCCTCCTCTGCTCATGGCCCCCACCATGACTCCTCATTTTCTCATGTAAAAGCAGAAGTCCTTTCAGCAGCCTGAGACCCTCAGGATCAGCCCCCTTTTATCTTTCTGGCCCCACCCCCTGTCACTCTCCCTGGCTCACTTCCAGCAGGCCACACCCGTCTCTCTTCGGTCCCGTCTTGGGTGCTGGGCCACAGTTCCCCTGGGCCGGGAACTCTTCCCCACTCGGTCAGTTCCTTCACTCAGCTTGAAGATTTGCCCAGAAGCTCCCTTCTCAGTGATGTCCAACCTGACCACCCTGTTTCATACTGAATTCTACCTCCTTCTCCCTCACCCCACTCTTCATCTTTCTTCCATAGCACCAATCATTTCCTAGCACGTGAAGTAATGTATTGACTAATCGTGCTTATAGTTTATTAGCTATTCTCTCCTACTAAAATGTGAGCCCCATGAGGGCAGGGATCATTTTGATCTGATTTGATCAGTGATGTATCCCAAGTGCCTTGAATAATACTGGTACATAGTAAGTACAGACGAGCTGAATGAATAAACATGAAACGCCCCATGACTACTCTGTTTAGGAACATTAGGTGAGTACAGCTCTGGGTCTAACTTTCCAAGCTTGACTCTTAGGAGAGAGATTAGTAAGATGGGTATTTTTTCTTTTTTCTTTTCGTTTGGGACAGGATCTCGCTCCATTGCCCAGGCTGGAGTGCAGTGGTGCAATCATAGCTCACTGCAGCCTTGACCTCCTGGGCTCAAGCAATCCTCCCACTTCGTCCTCCCAAGGTACTGGGATTAAGGGCAGGAGCCACTGCTCCTGGCAGGATGGGTATTTTTCAAGAATGTTCTAGTTTAACGTGTCCTAATGCAAGATGATGTAACAAGCCTTTATTGGCTCAGGCAGTAAAGAGGAATTAGCTGCAGGCATGGGTGGATCCATTCAAGCAGATGCTGTGGTCATGGTTTGGGCTCTTTTCTGCTGCCTCGAGCCTGAGGCAGGCTACTTCTCCTGTGCGGCTGCACAGCTTCAGGCCAGCCCCGTCCCTTCTCAAATCCCTGAGGCAGAGCTCCTCTCAAGAAGACTTCCAATGTTAGGTTGCCTGGGCCCAGCTTGAATCGGGTGCCCCCAGCAGAGTCGCCCTCCCAGGGGATGGAATACAGTGACTCCCAGCCCCAGAGAACTGGGTCTGCCTGAGCCACGGGGACTCGGATGGAAGGCAAGTGAGGCCTGATACCTCAGTGCAGATACACGGCTGGCTTTGTTGCAGGACTTTTCCTTGGTTTAGCTAAAGACGGGGATCTTGTCCATCCCACGGCCATGAAAATTTAGGCTCACAGACGGTTTAAAGGGTGAGTAAAGCAGGGTTTTATTGGGTGAAAAGGGAAAAAAAGAGGTGGGTAACAGGGATTCTCCACAAGGCCAGAGTCCCCTGCTAGAGTGCTGCCTGCCTGCCCCATTCAAATCCCAGGTTCCACACAGGAAGAGGCGGTGCCAGGCTCCTCCCCACTGCAAAGGGCACAAACTTCCCAAGGCTCCACCTCAGTGGCCAGGCTGGTTCTCCAGGGATCCCCTCCCATTGGCTGTTTCAACTTGAGCAGCTGTCCATGCTGGGGTGCCCGCCAGGGCTGTGGGAGCCACTCCCAAGAGGCCTAGCAGTCCCAGCACTGACCAGGGTTGACCCAAGGAGTAACCTCTCTCCCCCAGAAAACCTGAGCTGTCTTCTTCACACCACTCAGATGTGAAGTAATGCAAAAGGCTCAGCATGGTCAAAAGAGCCCCAATAGCCAGAATCTGGCCTCTGTTGCAAAGCAGCTCAACATGCAACAGCTCCCTATACATTCTCCTGACCCAGCCTCCACCAACTCCCAAAGTCAGAAGCCATGAAGTCAGGACAAAGAAGGGTGGCGGCCATGATATCCCATTGTTCTCGAGGTACAGGACCACACAACGAGGACAAAATAAGAAGTTTAAATATTCAAAAGAGGTGTCTCTACTATAATGTAGATGATACGTTTATAAACCTGGAAAACACGAGAATGGACTGTGAAGGTATTAAAAATAATAAGATAATCTAACCAGGAGGCTGAGGCAGGAGAATTACTTGAACCAGGGAGTCGGAGGTTGCAGAGAGCAGAGATCGCGCCACTTCACTCCAGCCTGGCAACAGAGCAAGACTCTGTCTCAAAATAAATAAATATAATATTATATTATATAATATAATAGTAAAATTCTAAATGACGTGAAAGACTTGATTAAATAACATATCTTGTTTTTTAATACAATGTCAACATGAATTTTAAAGATATTATACCAGCTTTAGTAGTGTTTTCCCAAAATTTAAGTCCTTCCTGTAACTTCAGAATGTAACTTTATTAGGAAACAGAGTCATTGCACATGTAATTTAAGATGTGGTCATAGTACAGTACATATGTATATAGTACAGGATGTGTCCTTAATCTGACACAACTGGTGTCCTCATAAGACAAGGACAAGAAAGAGAGAGTGTACACCAGGGAGGATGCTGTGTGAAGGCGGAGACACAGATTGGAGCGATGTGGCTTCGGGTCAGGAAACACCAAGGATTGCCAGCAAAGCCAGAAGCCAAGAGAAAGGCATGGACTAGATTCGCCCCTAGGACCTTCAGAAAGAGCATGGCCTTCCAATACCTTCATGTTGGACTTTAGCCTCCAGAACTGTGAGAGAATACATTCTTATTATCTTAAGATGCACAGTTTGCGGTCATCTGTTACAGCAATCCTAGCACACTAATAAGGATCTCAGTTCTTCCCCATATTGGCTACAAGCTTAATTCAATCCTGATCAAATTCCTAGTAAGATTTGGTTGGGTTTAAGGTTTTGTGCTTTGGGTTGTTGCTTGGCTGGTTGGTTGGTTGGTTGGTTGGTTTTTTGTTTGGTTTAAGATAGTATTTTCTATTTTTTTCCTCTTGTTTTTGCCTTTTTTGAAAGGGTAAGAGACTTAGAAGTCAACGTATCAGAATGAAAACAAAGTTATATCCAGGAAATTTCTGAAAAAGAGAAGTAACAGAGCAGGACCAGCAACTCCCTTCCAAAGAGTGGCCCCACTGCTGAGAGGGAGGCGCCGGGACGGAAGAGGGAGTTCCAAAATAGCCTAGGTATGAACGGGGATTTAGTACACAACAGGGGAGGAATGTCGAATCAGTGAACAAACATAAATCTTTCAATAAAAGGCATTGAGAAGACTACAGAGTTGATTGGTTAATTATTATTATTATTATTATTACTATTTGAGATGGAGTTTCACTCTTGTCGCCCAGGCTGGAGTTTAATGGCACAATCTCGGCTCACTGCAGCCTCCACCTCCTGGATTCAAGCAATTCTCCTGCCTCACCCTCCCAAGTAGCTGGGATTACAGGCACATGCCATCACGCCTGACTAATTGTTGTATTTTTAGCGGAGATGGAGTTTCACCATGTTGGCCAGGCTGGTCTCGATCTCCTGACCTCAGGTGATCCATCCACCTTGGCCTCCCAAAGTGCTGGGATGACAGGCGTGAGTCACATTATTATTACTATTAATGCCAGGTCACAGCTATACTCCTTTCACTCAAAATCCTGATGGATCAAATTTTTAAAACTAAATTATTCAGACCGGACATGGTGGCTCATGCCTGTAATCCTAGCACTTTGGGAAGCCAAGGCGGGCAGATCATGAGGTCAGAAGATCGAGACCATCCTGGCTAACACGATGAAACTCCATCTCTACTAAAAATACAAAAAAATTAGCCAGGCGTGGTGGCGGGAGCCTGTAGTCCCAGCTGCTTGGGAAGCTGAGGCAAGAGAATGGCATGAACCTGGGAGGCGGAGCTTGCGGTGAGCCGAGATCTCGCCACTGCACTCCAGCCTGGGCAACAGAGCAAGACTCTGTCTCAAAAAAAAAAAAAAAAAAAAAGTTAAATGATTCAGAGATGTCCAATTCATGATGAGGGACCATATTTATATCACAGCCTTCACTCCCCAAATAGCTAAGAAATGGCCAGATAATGCGTCACTTTCTAGGGAATAAGTTCCCCCAGCTGCATGGGGATATGAGAACCATACTCTTGGTGGGCCACATATTTGAGGATTTCTGGAAAACAGAAGGCAAATTATATCAAACTTATAAGAGAAATCAGAGCAGAGGACGCTTCATGTTAGAGTGAGGATTCATTTTCCCACCAGATCTCCTTGGTGCCTCTTGCAAAGGGGTCCTCGACACCCAAACATACCTGAGTCCCAGAGCGTGTGCTGCTCATTCTCAGAGACAAAACCCAATACTCTAATAAGGAGAAAAATGACTAATGGAATAACATTTCTGTTCATCTCCCTTTTGCAAAAATCATCCTCCTTTTGCAAAGATTTGGGGAAAATGAATCAAATAGAAATTCCCGAAATTCAAAGGCTTTTTATTGGCATAGACCAACCTCTAAGACATATAGGACCTTGTATAATACAATACATAAACCAGTGTAAAACACACTGCCTTACACTCTCACCACCCCCAGGACCACTTGCCATGTTTGCTTGTGGTTTGTTCAAACAAAGAAAATAAACCCCCAGGGATGCACCCACTACTTGGACACTGCACAGAGGGGAGAAACGCAGTCCACTGGGTTTCAGGCAAAGCCCAAATTCCTTTTCCCTTCTCCTTCCGCTACAAAAATCCCTTTCCAACAGTCCTCAGGCTTTTCGTAAGCTGTCCTCCAAAGCCCTTCCCCAGCGAGGACTACGGGGCTGAAATGTAGTCATTCTCCTGAAGCGTTGCTGAGTTTTGCCGCGTCCTGCTGGTGCCCCAGCCACTGAGTGTGTCCTTGGAGCTGGTTCTAGAAGTTGTGATGGATTTTCACTAATCACTTCCCGGTCCCTCTCAGGTAGCCTGCAGAAACAGAGCCTGCCCTGTGGTGCTGCACGGAACACCTTGGCCTTGGCTGCACAGTGGGAGAGCGCTCTGTCTATTCTTGAGAAATGGGGAATCTGTGTGCAGGCTGGGGCCTCCTCCTCCATTCCCCAACAGAGTCAGGAGGCAGCCCCGGTGGGCAGCGAACTGGGGAATAAACACTGTGGATTACCAATGGAGAAGCCTGGACCAGGCAACTCACACATGTGTTCACCCCTTGCTATTATTAAAGGTAAAGCACCATTGAAGTCCATTTTATATCCACCAAATTAGCAAAGAATAAGACAGTTCTGGCCAGGACACAATGGCACACACAGGCACACAGGGCTACTGAGCATGGGCCTTCCTGCCAGGAGACATAGAAACCAGTCACTCTCCAGTTTCCCCTTGGCAAGCTCAGGTCGTCTCTGTCATTTTCAATCCTAGAGTCCTGACTACACAAGGACAGTGCACAGAGATGCTTACAACAGCCGTGCAAGATTAGAGACCACCTCGGCTTACAGCACAAGACTAGCTAAAAAAATGTTGACGTGTCAGCACAACAGAATAATATAAAGACTAATAGCAAAATGGAAAAACAGGTCAGGCACGGTGGCTCACGCCTGTAATCCCAGCACTTTGGGAGGCCGAAGTGGGCCGACCACCTGAGGTCAAGATTTCAAGACCAGCCTGGTCAACATGATGAAACCCTGTCTCTACTAAAAAATACAAAAAATTACCTGGACATGGTGGCACATGCCTGTAATCTCAACTGCTCAGGAGGCTGAAGCAGAAGAATGGCTTGAACCCAGGAGGTGGAGGGTGCAGTGAGCCAAGATCGCGCCATTGCACTCCAGCCTGGGCAACAGTGAGACACTGCCTCAAAAAAAAAAAAAAGAAAGAAAAGAAAAGAAAAGAAAAATGGAAAAACAAACCACACATGATTCCCAGTTAAGGGAAAGAGTGCCCCAAAGGATCCCATCCTGTGCTTTCAGCTATAGAAAAGGAACCACACGTGTAAGCCAGGATGGTCCAGATGGCAGGTGTTCACGGCACCCTACCCTGTGCCAGGCCTGGTGCTCTGTGGCTCACCAATGTTATCACGTGTCACATTCACTCTAATTCTGAGGCAGGTACATCTTGCAAAGGAAGACACTGAGGCATCAAGCAGTTCCATCACTTGACCATGGTCAAGAAGGGGGTCCCAAACTCAGGCTGTGGGCCCCAAGCCAAAGCTCCAAAGGCAGCAGGAAAGGGAACAGCAGTCATTGAAAAGGGGAGGTTGTTTGGGGGCTTTTTATTTGTTGGCCTGGTTTCAAATTTCATCTTGAGTTTTTCCATTATCTTTTCCAATTAAAAGAAAATCCACAAGAAATCTGTGGGAGGGGGCCAGGTATGGTGGCTCATGCCTGTAATCCCAGCACTTTGGGAGGCCGAGGCAGGTGGATCACCTGAAGTGGGTCCAGCCTGGCCAACATGGCGAAACACCATCTCTACTGAAAATACAGAAATTAGCCAGGCGTGGTGGCACTCGCCTGTAATCCCAGCTACTCAGGAGGCAGAGGCAGGAGACTCGCTTAAGCCCAGGAGGCAGAGGTTGCAGTTAGCCAAGATTGTGCCACTGCACTCTAGCCTGGGCAACAGAGCAAAACTCTGTCTCAAAAAAAAAGAAGAAGAAGAAAAAGAAAAAGAAAAGAAAAGAGAAAAGAAAAGAAATCTGTGAAAAGGTCAGCACACAGCCCCCTCTTGAGGACACCCACCCGATGGCTCCTTTCTCGCTGGGGCCCTCCACCCTGATCCCCCACACCATTCAAGACTGAGTTTCCGAACGCACCTCCCCAGGGCTGTGGGCTGTGATGGGGTCCAGCTTTGTGTCCACATCCCAGCACCTGGCACGGGGCCAGGCAACAGTGACCCTCAGGCCCTGCTGGTTGGATTCATTGATTCAGTAATTAACAGCCTGAGGGTAGGGGACAGAGGCTATTCTCAATCCAGGACCTCCCTCCTCCCTAGGGTGCCCTGGGGATCTCTCCTGGGCTCTGGGCCCACCCACCACACCCCATTGATTAGGTGTTCCACAGAACTCTCAAATCCACTCCCTCTACCCCATGCCTGGCACCGCGGCCCCAGTTCAGCCCTGGTTTCAGCAGCATACTCCTGTTCCAGGACAAGCTGTCTAAAGGGTGAGTGTTCTGCTTGCCCTGTCCCGTTCCAGTTGTTCACAGGCTCACTATGGCCTCCAGAGAAAATCCTGACGTTACGGCCTAATGTCCCTGCTGTGCCCACAGTCCCTGTCTGCCACCCTCCCGCCACCACGCTCACACTGCTGGTTGCCCCCGGCACACCAGGTCCCAAATACACCACGTGTGCTTCCTCACACCCCTGGACCACACCGCTCTCCAGTCCAGCACTCTTTCTACACTGTCTGGTGAGTTTTTTTTAAATAAAAACTCTATTGAGGCTGGGCGGGTGGCTTATGCCTGTAATCCCAACACTTCGGGAGGCCAAGGCAGGTGGATCACAAGGTCAAGAGATGGAAACCATCTTGGCCAACATGGTGAAGCCCCGTCTCTACTAAAAATACAAAAATTAACTGGGCGTGGTGGCGTGTGCCTGTAGTCCCAGCTACTCAGGAGTCTCAGGCAAGAGAACTGCTTGAACCCGGGAGATGGAGGCTGCAGTGAGCAGAGACCGCACCACTGCACTCCAGCGTGGTGACAGAGTGAGACTCTGTCTCAAAAACAAAACAAAACAAAACCAAAAAAACAAAAAACGTTTATTGAGATACAATTCATATACCATAAAACTCACCATTTCACACCATTTTAACATGTAAATTGAATGGTTTTTAGTAATTCATCATCATCATAACTATCACCGCAATTTTAGAATTTTTTTTTTTTTTAGACAGAGTCTCCTGTCTCCAGAGCCTGTTGCCCAGGCTGGAGTGCAGTGGCAGGATCTCAACCCACTGCAACCTCTGCTTCTCAGGCTCAAGCAATTCTTGTGCCTCAGCATCCCGAGCAGCTGGAATGACAGGAGTGAACCACAATACCTGGCTAATTTTTGTATTTTTTGTTTTGTTTTTTAGTAGAGACATGGTTTCACCATGTTGGCCAGGCTGGTCTTGAACTCCTGACCTCAAGAGATCCACCTGCCTCAGCCTCCCCAAGTGCTGGGATTACAGGCATGAGCCACCACACCAGACCTAAAACACTTTCATTGCCCCCTAGAAACCCCATGTCCCATTAGCCCCCAACTTCTGTCCCTCCCCATTCACCCCTTTGCTCTAGGCAACCTGAAAGCTACTTTCGGGCTCTATGAATTTGCCTCCTATGGATGATTCATATAAATGAAATCGAATCACTGGTCTTTTCAGGCTGCCTTCTTCTTCACCTGGCATGTTTTGAAGATTCATCATGTGGCTATAGCACCTCTTGTTCCATTCACCAGTTGATGGATTTGAAAGTTGTTTTTCTTGGTCGACTTTATGACTAACGCTGCTGTGAACATTCATGTACAAGTTTTTTTTGTGAATTTTTTTTAATTTTTGTTGGGTTTATACTGAGAAGCAATATTGCTGGGTAACATGGTTGCTTTATGTTTAACCTTTTGAAGAACAAACTGCTGGGCTGTTTTCCAAAATACTGGCACAGTGATACATTCCTATCAGCAGCGTTAAGAGGGTTTCAGTTTATCCACATTCTTGCTAACACTTGCTATTATCTGACTTTTTAATTGTAACCATGCAGCTGGGTGTGAAGTGGTGTCTCTCTGTGGTTTTGACTTGTAATTCCAAAATGGTTGATGATGTTGAGCATCTTTATATGTGCCTGTTAGCCATTCGTATGTTCTTCGAAGAAATTTCCATTCTGATCATTTGCCCAGTCTCAACTGGGTTGTCTTTTCTTATTGAGTTGTAAGGGTTCTTTATATATTCTACATACAAGGCCTTTATCAGATATGCAAATATTTTTACTTTTTCTGATGGTGTCCTTTGCAACGAAATGGGAGACGTTCCCTTGCGCCCGTCACAGGGGTGTGGCTCACTTCTTCAATGCCCCACTGCTCAAATCCCTAGCGGGAACGTGCAAACGGGTAGGTCATGGGGAACATTTCTGGGCTCTGACCCCACGGCAGCGACTAGAGTTGAGTGTTTACAGCTCTCGAAGCCCCACTGGGCATGTGTTACGGTGTGGTCTTTCAGCTTTGCCATCTGCAGGTGGCTTGTGTTAATCAGCTCAATTAGACCCTCTGCCTTATCGCAAGGACAGAGGGCTTTCTGTATCCCGGGTTCTTGCCATGGTGTACAGAAAAGTCAGATCACATGTGGGCTTGGAGAATGAGTGCGAGGTTTTACTGAGTGGTGGAAGTAGCTGTCAGTGAGATGGATGGGGAGCCAGAAGGGGAATGAAGTGGGAAGGTGGTCTTTCCCTGGAGTTGGGCTGCCCAGCAGCCGGACTCTCCTCCGACAGCCCCTAACTGAATTCCACATCGTCCTGCTGTTGATGGCCTGCCAGCGTCTGCTGGTGTCTGTCAATGTGCTCTTCTGGTCCTCTGCCCCTCTCAACGTCCAGCCACTTGTGTGTGTGCCCACTAGGGTCTCAGCATATTTATGGGCACAGGATGGGGGGTGTGGTGGGCCAAAAGGCAACTTTTGGGGCACAAAAACAGAAATGCTTGTCCTCACTTAGGTCCATAGGCATATGCCCGAGGGTGGAACCCTCGCCAGGGACCCCACCCTTCTCTACCCAGCACTTCTCTGCCCTGTTCCCATATCAGCAACACAAAAGTTTTTAATTTTGATGAAATCCAATTTATCTATTTTTTCCTTTCATTGCTGAGTACACACCGAAGCAGGTGCACAATGGGAATTTTTTCAAATTTTATTTTGTAGAAATGGGGTTCCACAATGTTGCCCAGGCTGGTCTCGAATCTAAAGTGCTAGAATTACAACATGAGCCACCATGCCCAGCCTGTTTTTCATCTTTTTTCTAGCTTTACTGAGTTCTGTTCCCTGTGCTGTTGGTGTCAACTGGCTTATGTGCTATAGGTCTATTCAAATTTTCTATTTCTTCTTGAGTCAGTTTCAGTGGTTTGTCTCCCCCTATGAATTGTTCATTTTATCTAAGTTATCTAATTTCTCATCAAATACTTGTCCAGATGTTCCTTTATAATCTTTTTTATTTCTGTAAGTGATGCTTTTTTTTTTTTTTTTTTTTTTTTTTTTTTTTTTT
>NW_016803512.1:806807-811560 GCF_001698545.2 Rhinopithecus bieti
TTTTTTTTTTTTGAGACGGAGTCTCGCTCTGTCACCCAGGCTGGAGTGCAGTGGCGCAGTCTCAGCTCACCGCAAGCTCTACCTCCTGGGTTCACGCCATTCTCCTGCCTCAGCCTCCCGAGTAGCTGGGACTACAGGTGCCCGCCACCATGCCCGGCTAATTTTTTTGTATTTTATTAGTAGAGACGGGGTTTCACCATGTTAGCCAGGATGGTCTTGATTTCCTGACCTCATGATCTGCCCACCTCAGCCTCCCAAAATGCTGGGATTACAGGTATGAGCCACCGTGCCCAGCTGCTCCTTCTCTTTTTTTAACACTTGAGTCTTTCCCTTTATTTGTCAGTTTTCAAAATAATAACTGGCTCCCTACCACCTCCCTAGGTGTGTGACACACTGCATTTTAGTTATCTGCTACTGTACAATGAATCACCCCAATATCAGCAGCTTAAACAATGACTGTCATTATGGTTTTTATGGTTTTGTGGGCCAATAATGTGGCAAGGCCCTGCTGAGCATTGTTCTGCTCCTTATCACACCGACTGAGGTTACTGGATGGTTTTTCACCAGCAGATGGATGGTCTTGGACCCAAGAAGGCTTTATTCACCTGGCTGGCACCTTGGTGGGCATGGTGGGAAGGCCAGATACAATGCACTGCCACATAGTGCCCACCCACAGCCACTGAAGCATGATGGCCTTGGGACAGGCACCTTCCCCACGGCAATTCAGGGTGTCTGCAGGCTTCCCACAGAGGAAGTGGAAGCCGCTAGTTTCTTAAGGCCTGGGTCCACACATGTATCATTTTTGCTGTATTCTACCAGTCAAAGAGGTAGAGGATGACATTCATGAGGATAGGGACAAAGGCCCCACCACTGTAAGGAAGTACTGTCAAAAACTTTGGGGCCGTCTTTAATCTGCCACAAACTGGGTGTGCTGCTTTGGGATTTTGTATTTTTATGAACATGGATTCAAACACAATGATGAGTTTCAATCCACTGCAGTTATTATTACTGATGCTCAAATTGACCCCATCTGGGGCAGGAGGAACTCTTCAGGTTGTCCCCTGAGTCTTATTAGCATAACCTGGTGATCCTCAGTAATGTCCTTGCTTTGGGGTACAACAAGCTGTTCCCACTCACCTTGCACTTGTCTTCGTTAGGCCTGGAGTTGATCATTTCCCTGAGAGGTAAAGGACTCAGTAAGAATTCCAATCCTCCCCGGGCCGGGCGCAGTGGCTCACGCCTGTAATCCCAGCATTTTGGGAGGCCAAGGTGGGCGGATCACGAGGCCAGGAGATCGAGACCATCCTGGCTAACACAATGATACCCCGTCTCTACTAAAAACAAAAAAAAAAATTAGCTGGGCGTGGTGGCAGGCACCTGTAGTCCCAGCTACTCTGGAGGCTGAGGCAGAATACTCTATTGAACCTGGGAGGCAGAGCTTATAGTAAGCCGAGATCACGCCACTGCACTTCAGCCTGGGCGACAGAGCGAGACTCTGTCTCAAAAAAAAAAAAAAAGAATTCCAATCCTCCCTTTCTGTCACTTGGACCTGTCCTCTCCACTCCTGTGGCCCAGGCTGGAGTGCGATAGTATGATCTCAACTCACCACAACCTCCACCTCCCTGGTTCAAGTGATTCTCCTGCCTTAGCCTCCCTGGCAGCTGGGATTACAGGCGCCCATCACCACGTCCAGCTTTTTTTTTTTTTTTTTGTTTTTAGTAGAGACAGGGGTTTCACCATGTTGGTCAGACTGGTCTCAAACTCCCGACTTTCAGGTGATCCACCCGCCTCGGCCTCCCAAAGTGCTGGGATTACAGGCTGGGATTACCACGCTCGGTCCTTTCCTCTCTTTTCAAAGTTATTGATCAACACCGACTTATCGGTATCAGTGACCTGTTTAACTTTTCCTGCCTTAACCGTAGGTACCTCTGGAGCCACTGGGAACACCCACTTGCTCTTCACAGTCACTGACTCTTGCCTCTGGCTCTTACCTAAGGTCCGATTGTTTTACTGTCACTTTCTCCCATCAGCTCTGAACGCTGAGGACCGATAGGCCCCAGCCCTCCCTCCAGGCCTTACTGTCCCCCTTTGCCTAGGAAGCTGGTATTCATCATCTAAAATCCATCTGATACTGACCCAGTTCACCACCTTCCCAACACGCCCACGCATGATTTCCCCACTGTGTTCTGCATTCGCTGCCCACCTCGGTCACGCTGCAACCCGGGCACCTAGTCACCATGTCACAGCCTACATGCTTCCATGTCAGGAATCTGTGAGTTCTTCAGAGGTCAAGACCTCACCCCTCAACTCAGTGCCCAGCTGCCGGAGCAGGGCTAGCCCGGCTGTCACTGAACTATGTGAGTCTTTGCTGGCATCAAAGAATGGGGCACCCTTGGCTTTCTCTGGCACCCCCTTCTTTGATACCTAGGAGGCAAAAAGTGGGAGCAGGCATGAGGTAACGTGAGCTGGGAGCTGGTAAGGGAACACTTTTCCAAATGCGATGGCCCACCAAGCCTTCCTACGGGGTAACAAGTTCACTCTAGACCGTGTGAATTAACTGCTAAGGAGCCGGGTGTGTGAAAGGCTCTGGGGCGCCCCACACCATTAGCTACTCATGAACTGTTTTGTGTGCCCACTTCTTTCTCCAGAGGTATTTGGCATGAGTGACTTAACTGATAAGGTTTGAAAGTTAAAACCAGTTCCCACTAAGGTAGAACCAGGGTCCTCCGGACACTATCGCCAACCATCTGAGTCTGTAACGAACACCCAGCACCAAACAAAGCATGTCAGGACTGCTCCAGTGGGGCTGGGCGGTTTTATGGGATCCCCTTGCTAATTAAAATTCGCTCTTCCAGACAGCTGTGATCTTTGGTGTCTTAGGCACTTGAAAAATATATCTTGACATTTAAGCCATGCTTGCTGGGATGGTGCGAGTAGCAGTGATAAGCCACAAATTCCAATCAGTGTAAAAATGCTAAATTCCATGTTGGGGCTTGATTTGAAGGGCAAGGGCACCCAAATTCCTATAGTTTGTCCCCACTCCATCAACACCCGCAGAGACAAGCCTCTTCCTGTTCTTGAGATGACACAGACGTCCGCCCAAGGCCACTGCCCACTCCTGAAATTTCAGGCTGCAATAACAACAAACTACATTTTCGCTCTGGATAATTTCGGGTGCTGTTATCAGCCAGTTGGTGTCTGCACAGCAGATAGTTCAGGAATGCTGTGGGCCACACAAGGTCACAAGCCTGGGTGAGGGGAGCCTCCACCCCTGCCCCAGCTCAGCTCCCAGCCCATGGTGGATCCAGCCATCATCTCTGCCCAGGGTCCCTAACCAAGATCCAAAAGCTTGGGGGGAGTAGGAATGTGCCTGGCTTGTTGCGGAATCCCTGCTCCCAGGCACCCCCATCCTGGGAGCCTAGCCCCTGAGGCACACAGGGGGATCTCCCCAAGGCCCCTCCCACTCTCTCCCAGGTCCCCAGGGGAGGGTACCCATGGCAGGGCAGGATGCTCCATAAGCCCAGCAGGCCTCTTCTGTCTGGAAGCCCAAGTCATGCATCTCTGACCAAGGTGGCTTTGAAAAGGTGTCTGAAGTGTGGGCCCCAAACACTCTCCCGCTTCATGCCTTGGCAGGAGTTGCTCTATGAGGCCGGAATGACCCCCACTCTCTGCCCCATCCCTCTCCTGTACCACACCAGCCGAGGAAGGTCAGCCACCTAAGCTCTGGGGACCCCATGTTCCTAATGCAGACAGCTCGTACAGGCTCCCTGGCACTGCTGTGGTCTGCCGTGGCCTGTCCCCACCCGTTGTAGGGAGAGCCACATTCTATCATGGAAGGGGGGTGAGGCTGGGGATGGGAGCATAGGGAGACCTGCCCTGGGGGTCAGGAAGACCCCCCACGGGTCCCTGGGTCACTCCAGGTTCAGAGCAAAGGGTGGGATAGGGAGTGTGGGCGCCATGGAGCTTAGGTGGCCTTCTCAGGGTGGAGAGCTTGCCCAGGGAAGTACTCTCTTTCTTCTTTTTGTTTCCTCTAGGAGATTTGCTTAGGGTGGAGGCAGGGCGAGCCCAGGCATGGGACAGGGGCCTCTCCAGAGGAGAGAGACGCTGGACAAGCACGGCCCTGGGGTGGGTGGGGTGCACGCAGCTCAGGACGCCTCCCACCTGTACTGTGGGTCTCCTCTGCCACCTGCCCCGAGGTTTGTTAACAACGTAGATGCTTTGCCTCTCTTAGTGCGTCCAGCTGTCATCACAGAATACCGTAGACTGGGTGCTTATCAACGACAGAAATTGCTTTCTCGCAGTTCTGGAGGCTGGGAGTCCGAGATCAAGTGCTGGCAAATTCAGCGTCTGGTGAGGGCTGCTTCCTGGTTCACAGACAGCCCCTAACCCTATTCATGAGGGCTCTGCCCTCATCACCTCATCACCCCCCAAAGGTCCCTCCCACCCCCTGATACCATCACATTGGTCACTAGGCTTCAATATATGTAGCTGGAGGTGACACTAACATTCAGACCATAGGATTACCCACTGGCAAAATAAAATTCATCTTAAAAAAATGTGTGACGGTGAAACCCCGTCTCTACTAAAAAAATACAAAAAACTAGCCGGGCGTGGTGGCTGGTGCCTGTAGTCGCAGCTACTCGGGAGGCTGAGGCAGGAGAATGGCATAAACCCGGGAGGCGGAGCTTGCAGTGAGCTGAGATCCGGCCACTGCACTCCAGCCTGGGCGACAGAGCAAGACTCGCTCTCAAAA
>NW_016803512.1:815166-824653 GCF_001698545.2 Rhinopithecus bieti
ACTCGCTCTCAAAAAAAAAAAAAAAAAATATGTGTGAAAGGCCGGGCGCGGTGGCTCAAGCCTGTAATCCCAGCACTTTGGGAGACCGAGGCGGGCGGATCACGAGGTCAGGAGATGGAGACCATCCTGGCTAACACGGTGAAACCCCGTCTCTACTAAAAATACAAAAAAAAATTAGCCAGGCATGGTGGCGGGCACCTTTAGTCTCAGCTACTGGGGAGGCTGAGGCGGGAGAATGGTGTGAACCTGGGAGGTGGAGCTTGCAGTGAGCCAAGATCGCGCCACTGCACTCTAGCCTGGGGTGAAAGATCAAGACTCTGTCTCAAAAAAAAGAAGTATGGCAGCGTGAGGCAGAAGCATCCCCAGCCAGCAGCTACGCCCGTTATCACCCTCCAACCCACCACGCGTGGCTGCTGCTCCCCTGCTCTGTGAGCAGCACCAGGTGTCGTCGGAGACACCTGTTGGGGGACACAGAGGCCTTGGGCCAGGTCAACGCTGCCAGCTGCTCCTTTGGGGAAGGCAGGATGAGGGGCCGGCTTTTAGGATGGTGGCTGCTGGGAGCTGCCTACACGCTCTGTTTAACATTTGCTTTACCTCAAGACCTTCTGACACCATGCTGGAGGCTGATGAAGGGGAAATCTGACAGGAGCTATAGGGTGGGTCTGAGATGTGAGTCCGGGCTCTGCCTTCTCTCTCCTCTCTTGGCGCATTTGGGTTGGACCTGAGGCCGTTGGAACTGGGACGTTTAGAAGTCCCTTGCAGAACGTTTGCTAGCTTTATTGTTAGGCACCCTATACTTTTTGTTATTTTAGTAAATTGATTTTTTTCATTGCTTTTTGGAATGTAGAAAGGCAATTGATTTTTGTTTATTGATCAAGCAACTTGCTAAACTACCCTATTAATTCTGTCATCTGTCTGTAAGTTTGGGATAGGTTCTATTTAGATAATCGTATCATTGGACAGCAATTACAATTTGAGTTCTCTTCTTCTCATTCTTATACATTGAATTTCTTTTTCTTCTCTGCACTGTCTGGGGCCCTCAGGACAATCTCCAACAGAAACAGCATGCTGGGCATCTGACTGTATTCCTGACTGGTTAAGGATGACTACTAGCATGTCACTGTCAAATGTGACATTTCCCGTAGATTGTTAGTGTATATCTTCTTTGACTTCAGATTTGCTAAAAGTTTGAGTTTTTTTCCAATCATGAGTGTTTTTTACATTTTATCAATTTATTTTCATGCATCTATTAAGAATATCATCTACTCTTGGCCAGGCGTGGTGGCTCACACCTGTAATCCCAGCACTTTGGGAGGCCAAGGCCGGCGGATCACAAGGTCAGGAGATCAAGACCATCCTGGTTAACATGGTGAACTCCCGTCTCTACTAAAAATACAAAAAATTAGCCGGGCGTGGTGGCGGGTGCCTGTAGTCCCAGCTACTCTGGAGGCTGAGGCAGGAGAATGGCGTGAACCCGGGAGGCGGAGCTTGCAGTGAGCCGAGACTGCGCCACTGCACTCCAGCCTGGGCGACAGAGCGAGACTCTGTCAAAAAAAAAAAAAGAAAGAAAGAAAGAAAGAAAGAATATCATCAGCTGTCTTTTCCCTGTGCCTATTAATATGGTGACTTCACAGGTAGATTTTCTAATGTTAAATCAACCTTGAGTTTCTGGAACATAACAACCTTGACATGAACTGCTATATTTCTTTCTTTTTTTTTTTTTTTTTTCCGAGATGGAGTCTTGCTTTGTTGCTCAGGCTGGAGTACAGTGGTACGACCTTGCCTCACTACAACCTCTGCCTCCCAGGTGCAAGGGATTCTCCTGCCTCAGCCTCCTGAGTAGCTGGGATTACAGATGCCCACCACCATGCCCGGCTAATTTTGTATTTTGGTAGAGACAGGGTTTCACCATGTTGGCCAGGCTGGTCTTGAACTCCTGACCTCAGGTGACCTGCCCGCCTCGGCCTCCCAAAGTGCTGGGATTACAGGCGTGGGCCATCATGACCGGCCTGGACTCTTATACTACTGTGTGTTTTGCCCAGTATTTTACCTAGAGGGTTTTCGCATCCATGTTCATAAGTAGGTTGGCCTGTAATTTACTTGTCTCCCGATTTTCTCTTTTTGGTACTATAAAGTGAATTGGAGAACGTTTCCTCTTTGTCTCCAGAACACTTTATATATAAAACCAAAACCATCTTCTCCTTTAAAGATGTCTTAAACTTACCTTGGTCTGTTTCCTTTGTGAAAGATTGTTTACTAATAATCGAATTTCTTTAAATTTTATCAGACTCTTCATTCAGGTTTTCTATTTATCCTTAAGCTGGTTTTTATTGATTGTATTTTCTAGGTGTTTTAGACAGTTTTGAGTCCATGAGCATCAGGTTGAAACGGGAACGTTTCTCTTGTCCTCCTCACAGAGCGTGTGACGGGGTATGTCTCGCTTCCTCAGTGCCCCGCTGCTCAAGTCTCTAGGATAGCAAACATATAGGGGTGGATGTTCACAGCTCCTGAAGCCCCAGGGGGCATGTGCTACATGTGCTTTTTTAGTTTTGCCATCCATAGGTGGCCTGTGTTAACCAGCTCAATTAGACCCTCTACCTTGTTGCGAGGACAGAGGGCTTTCTATATCCCGGGTTCCTCCTTGATGTCCTGGAAGAATCAGATCACACGTGGGTTCAAAGAATGAGTGCGAGGTTTTGTTTGTTTGTTTGTTTGTTTGTTTTGACAAAGTCAAAAGACGGAGTCTCGCTCTGTCACCCAGGCTGGAGTGCAGTGGCACGATCTCGGCTCGCTGCAAGCTCCACCTCCCGGGTTCCCACCATTCTCCTGCCTCAGCCTCCCAAGTAGCTGGGACTACAAGTGCCCGCCACCACGCCCAGCTAATTTTTTGTATTTTTGGTAGAGACAGGGTTTCACCGTGTTAGCCAGGATGGTCTCGATCTTCTGACCTCGTGATCCGCCTGTCTCGGCCTCCCAAAGTGCTGGGATTACAGGCGTGAGCCACCATGCCTGGCCGAGTGCGAGGTTTTATTGAGTGGAAGTAGCTGTCAGCAGATGGCTGAGCCAGAAAGGAAATGGTTTTCCCCTGGAGTCAGCCACTTAGCGGCCGGACTCTTCTCTGACCATATCAGCCAAACTCCGTGTCATTCCCCCAGTCAATGGACTGCCAGCGTGTCGGCCTCTGCCTGTGCCTGTCGGTGTGCTCTTCAACCTGTGTGCTCCTGTCAACGTCCAGCCGCCCGTGTGTTCCTCTGCTAATGCGCTCCTCTGTCCAGCCACCTGTGTGTCTGCCTGCTAGGGTCTTGGGATGGGGGCGTGGCAGCCCAGGGTAGTCTTGGAAAATGCAGTATTTGGGCAGGAAAACAAAAATGCCTGTCCTCACCTAGGTCCATGGCACAGGCCTGGGGGTGGAGACCCAGCCAGGGACCATGCCCTTCCCTTCCCAGCACTTCTGTATCAAAGTCATCCATAGTACTTTTTCCCGTCATTTTAATCATTGCTGTACCTGAGATGTATCTTCTTTTTCACTCCTGAAAGTTTTGGAGTGTATGTGTGCCTTACTTCTTTTCTTACAGCTTTATTGAGATATATTTCACATACCATAAAATTCACCCATGTAAAGTGTCCAGTTTAATGATTTTTAGAATATTCACAGTGGTACAACCAACACCACCATCTAATTTTAGAACATTTTCAGCATCCTTAAAAGAAAGCCCAGCGACATCAACAGCCACTCCCTATTTCCATTCTCCCCTTCTGTTCCATTCTCCCCTTCTGTTCCATTCTCCACCTGACATTGGCTTTTTTTTTTTTTTTTTTTTTTTTTTTTGAGACAGAGTCTCACTCTGTCGCCCAGGCTGGAGTGCAGTGGCCGGATCTCAGCTCACTGCAAGCTCCGCCTGCCGGGTTCACGCCATTCTCCTGCTTCAGCCTCCCAAATAGCTGGGACTACAGGCACCCGCCACCACGCCCGGCTAATTTTTTGTGTTTTTAGTAGAGACGGGGTTTCACCGTGTCAGCCAGGATGGTCTCGGTCTCCTGACCTCGTGATCCGCCCGTCTCGGCCTCCCAAAGTGCTGGGATTACAGGCTTGAGCCACTGCGCCCGGCCACTTGGAACTTTTTCATTTCATCTAGGATATTAATTTTTTTGATATCTGGTTGTCCATGGTATTCTCTTTTTTTTAAAATTTATTTTTTATTTTTTTTGAGACAGAGTTTTGCTCTTGTCGCCCAGGCTGGAGTGCAATGGCATGATCTTAGTTCGCTGCAACCTCCACCTCCCAGGTTCAAGTGATTCTCCCACCTCAGCCTACCAAGTTACTGAGATTACAAGTGCCCACAACCACGTCCAGTTAATTTTTTTTTTTTTTTTTTTTTTTTTTTTTTTTTTTTTTAGTGGAGACAAGGTTTCACCACATTGGCCAGGCTGGTCTCGAACTCCTGACCTCAGGTGATCCACCAACCTCAGCCTTCCAAAGTGCTGAGACTACAGCGATAAGAATTATTTTTATTTGTAAGCTGAGAAGTAATGCTCCCTCTTTCATTACTGATTCTGGTTATTTGAGTCTCTGTTCTTTTTTCTTTGTCAATCAAGGTAAAATATTGACATTCTGTTGATCACAAAACACCAACTTTTGGCTTGATTAATTTTCATTATTGTTTATGATGTTTTTCATTTACTTCTATTTTAATTTCTGTTAATTTTTTTTCCATATGCTTACATTGGCTTAGTTTTCTCTTTTTTCTCCAGTTTCCTAAGTTAGAAGGCTTGGTCACTGACTTCAGACCTTTTCTTTTTTTTTTTTTAAATATGGCATTTACGGCTATAAATTTCCCTCTGAGCCCTGATTTTGCTACCACTCATAAGTTTTTGTATGTTGTGTTTTTGTGTTTATTTATCATCAGTTAGTTTTTAATCTCCCTCATGATTCATTAATAAATTTGTGTGTAAGTTGAATCTGTGATTAATATTGTTGCAATTATAGAAAAGCCCATTTACAGTTTGATGCATACAATCACAGTATTCATACCAGTTCACAATCATTTTATTTCATGTTTTCTCTCATTCTCTAGTGACATTATTTTCAGAGAACAAAATAAAAACATTTAAATTTTAAAGTGGTATTTCATTTCATTAGACTCGTTGATTATTTCACGTACAGTAGGTCATTGACTTCAACTGTTATTTTTTTTGTCTTGTTCATCAAGATACATATAATCATTACAATCAAATTAAAACCTAAAGGAAAACACTTTACAATAACAATAGTTATATGATTCTTTGGCCATGGATTTTTTTGTTTATGAAAAAATGACAGAATTTAAATAGATAACATTTTTCAATCTGCATGTATTAACCTATCCAAATACTTAAATGGCATATTTCACTGAACTTTTACATTTTTTCTACATACATGATAAGTTTTAAAATAAATAGCTTCCAGTTTTAATATTTAGATATCTCCTGTGTTTGTACCTTATAATAAGAAAAGCACTTCCAGAAATGCCTCCAGAGAAAACCTGAATAAGTTTTACCATGATCGTAGACTATAGTGTATTATTTAAGCTTTGATTCAATTAGGCTCTCAATTTAATTTGAAATGGGTGATTGAATTATTTTCAATTATCCTATGTTTAGTAAAGTTTCATACTTTTATTTCTATTTGCCTTTTTTCCTGCATTATAGGAATAATCCCTTAGAGAACAAGACCTAATTGATCAGAACTTTCAGGGAATAATGTGAAAATTTCATTAAAATTCTGATTATTTAAAGACTAATTAGAAATTCCTTTTGTTCCAATGCTCTAGGGGAAAAGTCTAAAACAGAGAACATTTTAATAACTAAGAAGACTATAATTTATTAATTATTTATAATAATTGATTGTTATATTTTCTTTCTGTGATCATTCAGAACATTACTTTTGTAGCATAAAANTTTTTAGGGAGAGTCTCGCACTGTCACCTAGGCTGGAGTGCAGTGGCGTGATCTCAGCTTACTGCAACCTGCGCCTCCTGGGTTCAACCAATTCTCCTGCCTCAGCCTCCTGAGTAGCTGGGACTACAGGCTCCCACCACCACACCCGGCTAATTTTCTTTTTTTTTTTTTTTTTTTTTTTTTTGTATTTTTAGTAGAGACGGGGTTTCACAATGTTAGCCAGAATGGTCTCGATCTCTTGACCTCGTGATCCGCCTGCCTCAGCCTCCCACAGTGCTAGGATTACAGCCATGAGCCACTGGAACCTGGCCGAGATTGGCTTTTAATATGTTGCATGTTTACATGGTTCAAAAGTCACAGTGATATGATGAGGTATAAACTAAGTATAGGCTGGGCACGGTGGCTCATACATATAACCTCAACACTTTGGGAGGTCAAGGCAGGAGGATCACTTGAGGCCAAGAGTTCAAGATCAGCCGAGGCAACATAAGAAAACCCCATCTCATTAAACTTAGCCAGGCATAGTGCTGTGTGCCTGTATTTAGCCGGGCATAGTGGTGTATGCCTGTATTCCCAGCTACCCGAGAGGCTGAGGCAGGAGGATTGCTTAAGCCCAGAAGTTCGAGGCTGCAGTAAGCCATGATCACACCACTGCACCTCCAGCCTGGGCAAGAGCACAAGACTCTGTCTCTAAAAAATTAAAAATTCAAATGGAGTATAAAAAATATACAAAAAAAATTCTAACTCCCATCTTCATCTTCCCCACAACTGTCTCTCTCACACATGTAACCATTTTATTCATTTTCTTTTATTTTCTGTATTTCTTTATACATCTACAACAAGGAAATGCAAATCTATTTATTCCTATTTTCCACTCTTTTATTACAGAAAGGTAACATCATTGATACAGTATCCTGCACCTTCCTTTTTTTTCTTACTATTAGCTTCTCATTCTTTCTTACAGTTGTGGTTCATGTTTATTCAACCAGCTCCCCACAGGCAGACCCTTGGCTTGTTTCCAAGCTGTTGCCATTGCAAACAGTGCTGTAGTGTATAACCTCATTCATGGGTCATTCTATACTCGTGAATATCTATCTGTAGAATAGATTCCCAGAGGTAGGACTGCTGGGTCAAAGGATAAATACATTTGGTTTTTTTTGAGACGGAGTCTCGCTCTGTCCCCCAGGCCGGAGTGCAGTGGCGCGATCCCGGCTCACTGCAAGCTTCGCCTCCCAGGTTCACGCCATTCTCCTGCCTCAGCCTCCCGGGTACCTGGAACTACAGGTGCTGCCACCAAGCCCAGCTAATTTTTTGTATTTTTAGTAGAGACGGGGTTTCACCATGTTAGCCAGGATGGTCTCAATCTCCTGACCTCGTGATCCGCCTGCCTCGGCCCCCCAGAGTGCTGGGATTTACAGGCGTGAGCCACCACACCCGACCAATGCATTTGTATTTTTTATAAGCAATGCCAAACTGCTCTCCACAAGGTTTGTACAATTTTGCATTCTCCGCAACCAAACCTGTTTCCTCACAACGATACCAACAATGTATTTTACAATTTTGGATTTTTGCCAAATTGAATTGTGCAAAATGGTGTCTAAGGGCAATTTAATTTGCATTTCTCTTATTACAACTGGGGTTGAGCATCTCTTGATGTTTAAGGATCATTTGCATTTCATTCTGTATGAACTATTTCTTTCTTTTGCCCATTTTTTCTTTGGAGTTCTTGATTTCTTTCTTAGGAAAGTAAAAGCTATCTTTATTGCTGTATGACAAATTATCTCAAAACCTAATGGCTTAAAGCAGCATAATGTATTATTCCTCGGAATTCTGTGGGTTGAATGGGCACAGCTGGGTGGTTCTTAATCTTAGTTTTTAGTATTGTTCTAACCCTCAACATTGCCAACCCTCGAGCCCTGTCTTTAAACAATCCAAGCTCGTGATGCCCCCAACGGCTAAGACAAGCACAAGGTGATGCCAGCAGCTGCGCCAGTTCTCCCAGTTTATCCTAGGTCTTTGGCCCCGCTGGCCACCAGTGCGTTCCTTCCCTGTGGCCCACACCACTTCTCCCAGTGTGCTACCCGCTGGGGTTACCCACTTGTCTACATTTGGCTGGCAGCTTGGCTGAGCTGGATGGTCCACAAAGCCTTCCCTCACTTGTCCAGTGCCTTAGTGCTCGTCTACATAGCCATGTTCCCTCAGCTTGGGCTTCCTCACAGTATGGTGGTCTCGCGGAAGTCAGCCTTCTTCCATAGCAGCTGGCTTTCAAGAGGGAGGAAACAGAAGCTGCCAATCCTCTTAAGGCCTGGGTTCCAAAGTCATGGAGTGTCATTTCTGCATTCGTTTGGTCATAGAAAGTCACACGGTCAGCCCAGATTTAAGGAATAGGAAATAGACCCCACATCTGGATGGGAGAAGTGGTGTGGGCAACAAGGGAAGGAACGCACTGGTGGCCATCGGGGCCAAAGACCTGGGATAAATGGAGAACTGGGGCAGCTGCTGGTATCACCTTGAGCCCGTCTTAGCCGTTGGGGGCATCGTGAGCTCGGATTGTTTGAAGACAGGGCTCGAGGGCTGGGAATCTTGAGGGTTAGAACAATACTAAAAACTAAGGACACACATACATTTTGTTGTGATTTTCGGTGGAGGAACTTAGTGAAAGTGGTTACGGGGTCAGAGAGAACGTGTAAAAACTCGGCCATGGGTGGGTTGGTGCTGACCCTTTCTCCCACCGGTTTATGGCTGGTGAAGGTGGGAGATGTCAGCTCCATTTAGGGGACTGGAGGGACCTGGAGAATTTTGAAGGGGAATTTGAGAGTGGAATTTGAGAGTGTGCTTGTAAAGGACTCGACCCTGCCAGTCGCAGTTCAAGGTCAGGGCTGGCTGTAGGTGGGAGGCCGTGCAGTTCCTGGGAAAGCTAACTCACTGCGGGGCCTTCACTTTCTCACCCGAGAAGAGCCCTGTTTGTGCTCCGCTGCTGCCTGGAGTCTCCAGAGGACACAAACAGGCAGAGGGGGGTGTGTAGGGAGAAGCACTTGCTTTTTCTTGCTTTCCTCTTTATAGAATTTGTTCTTCTCCCACGAGACCACTCTAGCCACACCAGGAGCTTTCTCAGAAACAATCACAATCTGTTTTTTTCCTTTTTTTTTTTCCAGACAGGGTCTCACAAATGACAAACAAGACAAACGACAAACAGGCAAAAAAAAAAAAAGAAAAGAAATTCTTTTTTTATTCCAAGACAAAACCGAAATTGATTCAGCAGCATTTTAATTAGGAAATCCTATAAATCAGGATCACTCTTGATTTCAGACACTCCATTATGAAGTGTACATCCACATCCAGAGGATGAATACGCCGTTGAATCTGTTAAAACTGGCTTTTAAAACTGTTGCCCAGGCTGGAGTGCAGTGGTACAATCTCGGCTCACTGCAGCCTTAAACTCCCGGGCTCAAGTAATCCCCCTGATTCAGTCTCCCTAGTAGCTGGGACCACGGGTGCGTGCCACCACCAGGCTGGCTAATTTTTTTTTTTTTTTTTTTTTTTTTTTTTT
>NW_016803512.1:827418-863507 GCF_001698545.2 Rhinopithecus bieti
CCCAAAGTGCCAGGATTACAGGCATGAGCCACCGCACCCCATCTAATTTTTGCATTTTTGTGTAGGGATGGGATCTCACTATGTTGCCCAGGCTGATCTCAAACTCCTGCCCTCAAGCAATCCTCCTGCCTTGGCCTCTCAAAATGCTGGGATTATAGACATGAGCCACTGTGCCCGCCTAAATGATCTCTTGAGCCTCTCTCCTATCCTCCCAGCCAAGCTTTCTTTTTTTTTTTTTTTTTTTGAGACAGAGTCTCGCTCTGTCACCCAGGCTGGAGTGCAATGGCCGAATCTTGGCTCACTGCAAGCTCTGCCTCCCGGGTTCACGCCATTCTCCTGCCTCAGCCTCCCAAGTAGCTGGGACTACAGGCGCCTGCCACCTCGCCCGGCTAGTTTTTTGTTTTTTTTTTTTTTTTTTAGTAGAGACGGGGTTTCACCATGTTAGCCAGGATGGTCTCGATCTCCTGACCTCGTGATCCGCCCGTCTCAGCCTCCCAAAGTGCTAGGATTACAGGCTTGAGCCACTGTAGCCAACCTTTCTTATTCCACCCTTGCTGGTGTCTGTAGGAATGGACAAGAGACCCTGGATGTTTTTCTGCTCTGTGCTGGCCTCTGTGAAGCCGTGGGCCTCAGCCTCTGCACATCCTCACCCTCTCGGCTTGTCTCCTTCTCCCATGCAGCTGTTCTTTGTGACCGAAGCTGGTTTTAAAATGTGGCTTTCCCAGAGAAGAAATCACAGGCTTTGCCCTTTTGAAGTCTGATGGTGTCTTACGAAGGTCCTACCCCCAAATGCAAAGGTAGCAAAGACAGTTTTTAAGAGATTCAACGGCTTGTTCAACCTCTGGATGTAGATGTACACTTCATAATGGAGTGTCTGAAATTAGAGTGGTCCTGATTTCTAGGATTTCCTAATTAAAATGTCTGCTGAATCAATTTAGGTTTTGTTTTGGGAAAGAAAAGAATTTTTTTGCCTGTTTGTCGTCTTTTCACTTTGCTTATGTTTGTGTCTGTGCGTGCATGTGCACACATCACACAGGGTTTTCCTGAATGTTTTATTTGGAAACAATTATAGATTCACAGAAGTTGTAAGGATAGTATCGAGATGTCCCCATTTACACTTCACACAGTATCTCCCAGTGACAATATCTTATATAACTATGGTACAACATCAAAACTGGGAACATTGACATTGGTACTATGTGCGTCATCTTTTTTTTTTTTTTTTTTTTTTTTGGGAGACAGAGTCTTGCTCTGTCACCCAGGCTGGAGTGCAGTGGTGCGATCTCAGCTCACTGCAACCTCTGCCTCCCAGGTCCAAGCCATTCTCATGCCTCAGTCTCCCGAGTAGCTGGGATTTCAGGCACACGCCACCAAGCTGGGCTAATTTTTGTATTTTTAGTAGAGAAAGGGTTTTACCATGTTGGCCAGGATGGTCTCTAATTCCTGACCTAAGGTAATCTGCCCTTCTCAGCCTCCCATAATGTTGGGATTACAGGCATGAGCCACCAAGCTCGATCCAATGTGTGACATCTTATCACATGTATAGTTTTATGTAACTATCACAATCAAAATACAAAACTGTCCCATTGCCACAAAAATCTCCCTTGGGAGCCACCTCGTGATAGTCAACTACACAGCCATGTCCCCACCATCCCTAACCTCTGACAGCCACCCATCTGTTTTCCATCTCTGTAGGGGGTGATAGGCCTCCAAAAATGTATGTCCAACTCCTAACCCCTGGAACCGTGAGTGGGACCTTATTTGGAAAGGGGTCTTTACAACTGTAACTAAGTTAAAAGTCTCGAGCTGAGATCATCCTGGAGTGAAAGTGGGCCGTGAATCCAATGACAGCTGTGAGAAAAGGAAGAAGGACATTGGAGACAAAAGGCAAAGAGGAGAAGGCGATGTGGAGACGGAGACACAAGTGGCAGTGACACGTCCAAAAGCCGAAGAAGGTCAAGGATTGCTGCAGCCACCGGAAGCCAGGAGAGAGGCGTGAACCCAATTCTGTCTCAGAGCCTTCAGAAAAAACACTTCACTTAAACTGGTAAAAACCAAAACCAAACAAAAACATCGACAAAGGGGAATCCACACGGGCGGGGCATTAGAGCATTCAACAGATATGAGCACCTACCATATGCCAGGTGCTGGACGGAGCATCTGGGACACTTCAGTGAACGGGAAGGCGAAGGCCCTGCCCTTGAGCAGCTGATGTGCTGATGGGTTGTTGATTTTTTCCGGGCTATTTTCTTTCTGCTATTCCGATTGGATAATATATATCATTGTACCTCCGAGTTCACTGATTTCTTTCCTCCATCCCCTCCATTCTGCTGTTAAACCCGTCCATTGAGTTTTTATATTATTGTTCTATATTTTATCCTTACTTTTTTATTTATCTTATTTTATATTTTGAGACGGAGTCTCGCTCTTTGTCACCCAGGCTAGAGTGCAGTGGCACAATCTCGGCTCACTGTAGCCTCTGCTTCCTGGGTTCAAGTGATTCTCCTGCCTCAGCCTCCCAAGGAGCTGGGATTACAGGTGCCCACCACTATGCCCGGCTAATTTTTTTGTATTTTCAGTAAAGACGGATTTTCACCATGTTGGCCAGGCTGGTCCCAAACTCCCTCAGGTGATCCGCCCAGCTCGGCCTCCCACAATGGTGGGATTACAGGCATAAGCCACTGTGCCCAGCCTCACTTATTTATTAATATCACCTATTTCTGTCAGACGGGGTGGCTCACGCCTCTAATCCCAGCACTGTGGGAGGCCGAGGTGGGCGGATCACGAGGTCAGGAGATCAAGACCATCCTGGCTAACACAGGGAAATCCCATCTCTACTAAAAATACAGAAAATTAGCCGGGCGTGGTGGTGGGCGCCTGTAGTCCCAGCCACTCGGGAGGCTGAGGCAGGAGAATGGCTTGAATCTGGGAGGTGGAGCTTGCAGTGAGCCGAGATTGCACCACTGCACTCCAGCCTGGCGCACAAAGTGAGACTCCGTCTCAAAAAAAAAAAAAAAAAAAAAAAAAATCACCTATTTCTTTGCCCAGACTTTCTCCTTTTTCATTTGTTTCAAGCATATTCATAATGTGCACATTGCAGCATTTTATGACAGCTGCTTTAAAATTCTCATCAGATAATTCTAACATCTGTGTCATCTCAGTGTTCGTGTCTGCTGTCTCTTCTCGTTCATGCTGAGATTCCATCCCTACAAAAATTAAAAAATAATTGGCCAAGCATAGTGGCACGTGCCTGTGGTCCAAGCTCCTTAGGAGGCTAAGGCAGGAGGATCCCCTGAGAGCATGAGTTCAAAGTTGCCATGAGCCATGATCACACCACAGCACTCCAGCCCGAGTTACAGAATGAGACCATCTCCAAAATAAATAAATAAATAAATAAATAAAAGTAAACACATTTAAAATATTTTACTCACCTCATGAATGAATGAGAAAATCAGTAAGCTACCACAACTAGTTTAAAGGAGAATTCAAAGAACAGAGACACCTATGGATTGTGAAGTGGATGTATAAATATATTTCAGATTGGCTCTTTTTTGGTAGAGTTTGCATTAGCTTCCTCTTGCTGCTATGACAAATTATCACAAATGTAAGTGGCTTAAAACAGCAAATGTATTGTCTTGCAGTTCTGGAGATGGGAGGTCCAAAGTGGGTTGACAGAGCAGAGTTCCTTCCGGAGGCCCCATAAGAGCCTGTTTTCTGGCCTTTCCGACTCCTAGAGGTTGCCCTCATCCCTTGGCTCATGGCCAGGCCTCACTGCACCCTCTGCTTCCACAGCCACATCTCCTTCTCTAACCCCAGCCCTCCTGCCTTCCTCCTAGAAGGACCCATGTGGTTACACCAGGCCCTCTGAGATAATTCAGGGTAATCTCCTCACCTCAAGACCTCTACCTAATTTACATATGCAGAGTCTGTTTTGCCCGTGAAGTAACATACTCACACTGTGGACATCTTTGGGGGTCAATTACTCTGCCTGCCTCGATAGGGAACCAAGTGTTCTTTCTACCAGAAAGAATTAATTTGCACATGTACAGATGAAAATCACTTGCATTGCTGTTGCTTATCTACAATCTACAAAGTCACAAAATAGCACAAAGACAATGAAAAGCACAAACCCAAAAGTGGGTGGCCCGGAAGAGGGTGCTTCATTTTACACTGAGATCCAAAGCAGTTTTCTACTGAAGACGCCTAATCATTCTTCTGGTCCATTTCAAAGGCTTTTTACCACTTTTCCTGGTATTTCTAACCTGCTTCATTCCTTTACTTCTAGTTCATGCTTTTTCCTCATTTCTGTCATCTATATGCCTTAGCATGCTTTCAACTCTGTCTGTCTCTCTTAAACTCCTTTTAATTTCATGTTCATTCTGAAATAGGTTTGCATTTTCTTCTATTTTTTTTTTTCTAACTCTACCAGTCCATAATGTCCACCTGCTATCTGGTCATCTCTTCCTCTTGTCTGGCTATTTCTATCCTAAGTTCTTATATTTCTGCTTTGTGGTCTTTACAGTTGCAACTATTTCACTGAGGTGTTTTTTTCTTAATATATGTTGGAAGTTTGGAGTGCATGCAATTTTCCTCCACCTTTGGCAACATTTTTCTGGCATATTTTCTTCATCTGCAGAGAAATTCTGTTTCTCTTTTTCAGGATTTTCTTAGGTATTCTGTATGAATTTGAAGTTATAGCTATTATGTAACTAATATTTGGGTGAGTTCTTTGATCCCAGACCAGCTATTAGCAGGAGTATCCTGAGTGTTGGTGGTGGTTTGTTTTTTTTGTTTGAAATGAGATTTATGTTGTCCAGGCTGGTTTCAAACTCCTGGCCTCAAGCAATCCTCCCACCTCAGCCTCGCAAAGCACTGGGATTACAGGTGTGAGCCAACACGCCTGGCTCATCCTGTGTCTTGATAGCATAAACTCAGATGTGGTCCAAGGGCCACCATGAATGACAAACACGCTCTTGTCACTTGGAGAATTCCAAGAGCTTTAGAAGCTTCATCCCATGAACTCTAGGGAAAAAAAAAAAATTCTTTACAGTGAAACAGAGGGACTTTCTAATTCGTATGCCTGAGGAAGCGAGAGGCTGAAGCTTATTGGAACAGCTACAGGTATCAAGAGAGAAGGCCTGGGAAAGAGAAGCTGGCAGACAGGAGATCTGTCTCCATAAAGAGCTACATAAGTCATGGCATTTGTTCCTCTGGGCCTCAGAAGACGACTGGAAACAGGCAACTCCAGATCCAGGAGATGAGCTGTGTGTTAGAGGGAAATGCTCCTTAGCATTCGAATCCCCCTGAGACAGCGATGGGCTAAGCCAGGAACCACCATATCTGCAAGTGCCCTGGGCCTTCATGTGATGTGGGGCCTTGAAAGATCCTGCTCTAGGGAGGAGTTAGGTCACCTGTGAGGGTCATCACAACTTGCAGGGGCCCAGCACAGTGGCCAGGCCTTCACATGCACTTGGTAGACATTTTCTGTCATGCTGTACAGACTGTCTCTCCAGGTTTTGGAGAAGTAAGGGGCGTGGCGTTGGATCCACCATTGTACACAACAGGGCACAGTGTAAAACTGAGGAATGGGTCATGTCTGCCAAGCCCCTCCAACCACAACCCTATGCGAGATCATCTTTACTCCTCATGCCGCCTCTTGCCATGGGCTGGGTCTCCTCCTCCCTTCTCACATGGTGTCAACCCCTCATCCTCAAATTCTTATGCACAATCCCAAATAAGGCTCCAGGAAAACCTTTGCTCAACCAGAAACTCATGATGGTGAACCTTAAATGAAGTGTCAACCACCCTTGCCCCCTGCTCGCAGCAGCACAACTAGAAGCTTTGATATCCTCTTCTTCAACACAGCCAGGACCTGCTCTTAGCAAGGCCCCCAACCTTGACTGCAGGGTGGGGTGTTTCTTCCTACAGAACTGGGTGTGAAGACCATCATCCACCCTGGCACCCCTGCTCCCTGTCCCTCTGCTGTACAGCCATTGGGGCTGCCTGGTCACCTGCTCTGGACTCATCATGCACCAGCTCATTGGGATTCTACTGACTGAAGCCTCCATGATGCCCCCACTCCTGGTTTCCCTTCCACCCTGTCCCCTATTCATGGTGTCCCCAGAGTTCTGCCCTTCTCCTCTGTGTCTCGTGACTTTCACACCCTGCCTGGGTCTCATGGCTTCCCATCTTACCCAGTTGCTAAGAACCCCCAGTTTCTGTTTCCTGTCCAAATCCCCCTCCCATCTGTGGATGCAGACACAGAAACTCTTTCACTGTGGTTTCCTTTGGGGAGAGCTGCGAGGAGCATAAAGTGATCTATACACGTAGAGGGTGACTATAAGTGTTTCCTCCCATCTCAAACTCCTGCTAGTTCTCCCCAGTTTGAGACTGCAGTGGGCTATGATCATGCCACTGCCCTCCATCCTGGGTCACAGATCATAGTTACTTGGTTTTGTGCTTTTGTCCTTTTTTTTTTTTAAGACAGGGCTGGCTGGGCGTGGTGGCTCACCCCTGTAATCCCAGCATGTTGGGAGGCCGAGGCGGGCAGATCACAAGGTCAGGAGATCAAGACCGTCCTGGCTAACACAGTGAAACCCCGTCTCTACTAAAAATACAAAAAAATTAGCCGGGCATGGTGGCAGGCGCCTGTAGTCCTAGTTGCTCAGGAGGCTGAGGCAGGAGAATGGCGTGAACCCAGGAGGCGGAGCTTGCAGTCAGCTGAGATTGCGCCACTGCACTCCAGCCTGGGGAACAGAACAAGACTCCGTTTCAAAAAAAAAAAAAGGTGGGGGGCACCTAGCTCTGGGCTCCAGCAATCCTCCTACTCCAGCCTCACAAGTAGCTGTGACTACAGATATGTACCACCACAGGCAGCTAATCATGTTTTGTAGGGACGGGGTTTCACCATGTTCCCCAGGCTGGTCTGGAACTCCTGCACTCAAGTGATCCTCTCACCGCAGCCTCCCAAAGTGCTGGGATTACGGATGTGAGCCACAGCCCCTGGCCATGATGGTCGGCTTCGTGGGTCAACTTGGTTAGACTATAGTACCCAGTTGTTGAATCTGTTAAAAAAGTGAACCAAGACAGTAAAATTTTAAAGCGTTTATTTGAGCAAAATGATTTGCGAATCAGGCAGCTCCAAACCAGAGGTGGAAGGTCGCACTGAAGGTGCAGAGGCACAGGTGTTATCGGGGAAATGCAGAAGTGAGGCGCAGAAAATATTTAACTGGTTATAATTATAAGTTGCCTTATTTGGTCTATCACACTGGAAAGTCCTTAGTTATATAATTAGAAGTTTTTTGGCTGATTCTGACTAGCTGAGCTTAAGTTCTGTTTCTCTTTAACATAGACATTTATAAGAAATAGCTCAAGTTAAGTTTCACTTATGTTTGCAAATCAAGCAAGGTGAAGGTCACCTATGGGGCCTAACTGGCTTTGTCAGCTCAAGGTTTCTTCAGACCTGGTCTTCATTCTGATTGACTTTAACAAACGCAACACTAGCCTAGGTGTTCTGTAAGGCGTTTTGTAGATGCAAATCACGTCTGCAGTCAGCCAACTTTAAGAAAAGGAGATTATCCTTGGTAACCTGAGTCAGCCTCATCCAATAGGAGGAAAGGCCGTGAGCAGAACTGAGGCTTCCCAGAGGAAGGAGAAGCCCTGTCTGGACTGCAGCATCGGCGCTCGCCTGAGAGTTCCCGCCTGCCCTTCCGGTGCCCTGGCCTACGGATTCCTGACTTGCCCTACCAGCCCCACCTTTGGGGAAGCCAGTTCCTTGCAATGCATCTGTCTCTGTATATATGGACATACATACTGGTTCTGTTTCTCTGGAAGAGCCCTGACCAATACACTACCTAATACAATCAATTAAATTCAAAGTCATCATTCTCTCTCCCACTATCCTCCACCATCACACGGCCCCCGAGGCGCCCTCATAGTCCTCATCCTGATGAATGGCATGGTCTGCCTTGCTGCTGCCCAGGCCAGAAGCTGCGGGGTCTGGCCAGACTCCTCCCTCTCTCTCCTCCTGCACCCAGGCATTGAGCCAGCCCAGGGGTGTCAAGAATCCGCACCCACCCCTCCACTCACATCTCCACTGTTTGCCCTCTGGCTTTCCACTGTAGACATCTCACTGGATTCCCTGTCTCCATGACAGTCTCATCTCCCCTGCTCCACCCACCAGCCAGGGTGATCTCTGAGAATCCCGTCTCTCCTGTTTAAAGGCCTCTCCTATGGGCAACATGGAGTCCACACCCCCATGCCGGCTGGCCCTCTCACTCCAGCGGCTGCCCCAGGACCAGGGCATCGGGCCTCCATCTACCCACCGGCTGGCTGCTTGCTTTCCTAAATGCCCGGAAAACCCAGCCACCAGGGGTGTGGGCTGGGTCTCTCAGTGCCTACTTTGGAACCTAAAACCTAGTAAGTACATTAAAAACTATTTTCCTGCAGTGCAATTGAATGGACTTACCCCTCCCTCTCCGTCTCCTCTAACTACTCATAATACAGAACCCAAGAAATCTGCTTAATTAGTTTGGGGGTTACCAACAGGAATTTCATTGTCTTTGTTCATGATTTAATGGTAGGTAGTTAGCGCAAAAAAGGTTGCCCCTTAAGAAAACGAAATCTGCCTTTGTCTCATGTGTGGTCTTCAAATGAGTTTTATTTTTTGTTTCGCAGTGGTGCTTGATACTAAAATATGTTTTACTCTGCTGTTGATCCTTCAACAAGTCAAGAAGAACATGTGGCCTCAGGGCCATTTCTTTAGGGTCCTAAGCAGAGAAGAAGAGCTTTGTTCTATCCCACGTTCCAGTGGCCCCCACATTCATGTCTCTATTAGATGGAAACTGCTGGAACATCTTCATTTCTGGAGACAGAGCCTGAGTCCTTGGCCCCAGGCCTTTCTCTCCATCCCTGTCATGGAATTCTTTTAAGTGTTAGCTCCTCACATAAAGCCTGTGGTCTGCCAGAACCCACCCTGCTGGCCGAGCCCCATGCCTGGCTTCCCCAATACCCCAGGCTGGGAGCTCAGCAACCACAGTCTACAACTTGGAGCAGGAAGCACTTGCTGAAAGGCTCACCATGAACTTGGACCTGACTTTGACTTCTTCTCTGTTTGAGAGCTTGTGTTTCCCCCACTGGAGTCTGAATTCCTAGTAATCCTGTGATGAGTCCTCTCTGGAACAATGACAGTGACTAAGCCAACAGTGTGTGCTGCAGGAGGCAACTCTGACCCACACAGTCTTATGAGTTCATGAATCAAAGATGCCAGACCCTGAGCCCGAAGGGCCGGGTGCAGTGACCCTGTGAAGGTCATCCTGTGGCCCTTGCAGGGGGGGCCTGTCTTTCCTCTGTGCCAAGCGTGCTCCTGCTGCCCACCATGGGAAGCTGAGCCCCTGAGTTCCAGCCTCCCTTGCAGAGATGTGCACTTTCCTGGTACTTTTCCACCCTGGCATTCTGCATGACTGCCAGGCAATTGCTCGGAGATAAAGTGTACCTTTTATAAGCCCAGAACTTTAAGTTTCTCTCACACAGAGATCAGACTCTTAAAGGGAGTAACTGAAGACATTCTGCGAGCTCCAGGAACTGAGAGAAGCAGAAGGAGGCCGCCTGCCTCCTGCCAACAGCCAGTCAGGTGAGCTGCGAGCCACCTGGCTGTGTCCCCGGCTGCCCTCCAGGGCCCACTGCCATGGAAACCGCACACAGCATCGCTGCTTGAGAGCCAGACAAACACGGCTGGCAGGGCCACTGGGTGGGCAGAAGGCAGCTGAGCAGAGCCTCGGGAAGCTGGGCTTCTCTTCTCAGCCCTGCCGCCCCCTCTTCACCATGTCTGGAACAAGGTATTGCCCCACTAATGATTTGCTCCCTTGAAAGGGATAAATAATCTCACTCTTCGATTCAAGGATACAGAGCCCTGGTTCTCAGGCACCAGCTGCTCTGTGAGCCTGTTTCCATCAACATGCGCTGCACAGCGACCAGAAGGACCTCTCCTGAGGAACCGAGTGGGAAAGTGGCCTCAACCTTTGCAGTCGGGAAGCGTCGTCCCAAGGTTTTCTCCCCAGGCCCCTCCGTGTCATGGAAGGAGTGGCAGCATTCATGTGCTACCATAGCAGGTAAATGGAACAATTAAAAGTGACAGAATCACGGCAGTCTCTTCCCCATCCTTCACAGCCGCTGGAATTCAAATCTGCCTTAACGGAGTGGCCACCTCCTTCTTCCTCTGTGAAGCCCTCCGTGGCTGCCCATTGCTTGCAGGAAAATCCCAGAGCTCTGAGTGCATGGCAGCTCACCTTCTTCACGGTCTGGCCCTGATCTTCCCTCCGGCTGCTCAGCAGCGTGAGTGTGGGCCCAGCCGGCCTGCCCTCCGCATCACCCCTGCAACACCTAGTTCCTTCAGTGCGTTCTCATCTCAACACCACAGAGCAAGTGTCCCACATTGTCTACTTACAGGTGGCTTTCCTTTTGCAAATAGAAACTTTACTATACCCAAAAACAAATACAGTACTTTCAAAAACAGGTGCAAATATTATTTGGTCCTGGGACACAAGAAAGGGTTAGAAATATTCTGACTCAGGAGAAAGAGCCTCTCAGACACTGCTGGGAGAGAGTAAGATGGTATCTCCCCTGGAAAGAGACAGCTGGCAGAATCTGCCAAAATTACAGACGCAAGCACCCCTTGATCCAGCAAGCCCACTTCTGGAAATCAATTGACAAGTGCCCATGCATGCATATAAATGGCATAAGTATGAGATTATTCACTGGGACATTCATTGTAATGGCAAAAGATGGGAACTACCCCAAGTGGCCATCACTAAGGAACTGGTTCATGTGCAATGATCACTCACACTGTGGGATATTTAGCAGTAAAAATGGCAAGGGGGGTCGCTGTGCACCACTAGGAAAAGGTCTCCTGGCTGCATCAGTGAGTATACAGCATACCAGCCTCTTTAGGAGGGAAAAATAAAAACGTATATCCATATATAATTGCATAAGGAAACACTAGAAGTGTAAACAAGAATCTAACAGACATGATTACCCAGGCCAGGCGCGATGGCTCACGCCTGTAATCCCAGCACTCTGGGAGGCCAAGGCGGCTGGATCACCTGAGGTCAGGAGTTCAAGACCAGCCTGGCCAACATGGTGAAACCCTGTCTCTACTAAAGGTACAAAATTAGCCGGGCACGGTGGCGGATGCCTGTAATCCCAGCTATTCAGGAGGCTGAGGCAGAAGAATCACTTAAACCAGAGGCAGAGGTTGCAGTGAGCCGAGATTGCACCATTGCACTTCAGCCTGGGTGACAGAGTGATACTCCATATCAAAAAAAAAAAAAATAAAAACGTATATCCATATATAATTGCATAAGGAAACACTAGAAGTGTAAACAAGAATCTAACAGACATGATTACCCAGGCCAGGCGCGATGGCTCACGCCTGTAATCCCAGCACTCTGGGAGGCCAAGGCGGCTGGATCACCTGAGGTCAGGAGTTCAAGACCAGCCTGGCCAACATGGTGAAACCCTGTCTCTACTAAAGGTACAAAAATTAGCCGGGCACGGTGGCGGATGCCTGTAATCCCAGCTATTCAGGAGGCTGAGGCAGAAGAATCACTTAAACCAGAGGCAGAGGTTGCAGTGAGCCGAGATTGCACCATTGCACTTCAGCCTGGGTGACAGAGTGATACTCCATATCAAAAAAAAAAAAAAAAAAAAAAGGCCGGGCGCGGTGGCTCATGCCTGTAATCCCAGCACTTTGGGAGGCCAAGGTGGGTGGATCACGAGGTCAGGAGATTGAGACCATCCTGGCTAACATGGTGAAACCCCATCTCTACTAAAAATACAAAAAATTAGCCAGGCATGGTGGTGGGCACCTGTGGTCCCAGTTACTCAGAAGGCTGAGGCGGGAGAATGGTATGAACCCAGAAGGCGGAGCTTGCAGTGAGCCAAGATTGTGGCACTGCACTCCAGCCTGGGTGACAGAGCAAGACTCCGTCTCAAAAAAAAAGGTTACCTAGAGGGGGACGTGGGAAAAAAAAAAAAGAAGTTACCTAGACAGGGAGGTGGGGGAAGGGGGGAAGGAGAATGAGCAGATGGGGATATCTTTTCATATCATTTTGATGGTTTGAACTATGTCATGCATCTCCCATTTGAAAGTTAAAGATATTTTTTGAAAAATTATACAAGCATAAAACATTGTTAAATTCAGTCACTTCACAAAAACATGTACAGTGGGACTCCACATGCCAGGGGATCCGTGGAATCTGACTGTTCTGCCTCTTCTCCCCTATGTAAAGCTTTCTCGAGGGCAAGCATCTTGTCCTATTCATCTCTGCATCACTGGGCCCAAGCACATAGTAGATAATCAACAAATCTTTATTGAATAGATGGGTTGTGGAAACTGACAGCCACAGATTAAACGCAGAAGAAGGCACTAGTGCACATGATCGGGACTGCTCACTTTATTTAACAAGAATCACCATAGTGATGAGAGATGTGAGGGAAACGACACTGCGGTTGCCAACAGCAGCAGGCTGGGGCCAATGGGCTCACGGAGGCAAAGCCTGGACCATTTCTGAATGAGGGGCTCATAATTGCCTAGAACTTCATGCTTTATGTGTGTGTTAGGGGGGGATTTCTTTTTGCAAAATTGTGTTCGTTTTAACAGCAAATGTTGAAAATGTTTCAATATGCATTCTCCCCTAAAATGTGTAGTTATAAGACAGGAGACTTGGTTTTCCATTTTTCCTTTGCTGATTAAAAAAAAAGAAAAAATAAAAAAATACAGGAAATGAAATCTGGTTTATATATAATTTGTCACACATGTAAGATATCCAACTTTGTAAGCACTCCAAGTTTTCATTAACTCTGCTAAAATATATTTACATTAAGAAATTTCCCAGCCCTAATGTCGTTAGTTTCAAACTTCCAAACTCAGTTGTTTTGCTAAAAACGCAGATCGGGGCCAGATGGAGGAACAAGCACCCCTGATTGACCTCCCTCGGAACCAAAATCCCATAAATGTTAGAAACATCTTCCTTAATTAGAAGTAGCACAAAAGGGAAAGAAAGGGGACGGAAATGCGTTATGTTCTGGGAAAATCGGCAAGCTCACCAGCATCCCACAGCATTTGCCCCCAGTTGAAATGGAAAGTGTGAATACTTGGTCCAGAGAAGAAAGACAGTCTCCCCAGGAATCACCGAGTCCCTGTCCCTGAGAAGGACAGGGAACTCATGGCCGGGCGCGGTAGCTCACGCCTGTAATCCCAGCACTTTGGGAGGCTGAGACGGGCGGATCACGAGGTCAGGAGATGGAGACCATCCTGGCTAATACAGTGAAACCCCGTCTCTACTAAAATACAAAACATTAGCCGGGCGTGGTGGCGGCGTCTGTAGTTCCAGCTACTCTGGAGGCTGAGGCAGGAGAATGGCGTGAACCCAGGAGGCGGAGCTTGCAGTGAGCCGAGATCGCACCACTGCACTCCAGCCTGGGCGACAGAATGAGACTCCATCTCAAAAAAAAAAAAAAGGACAGGGAACTCCTTCACCACTCTGAGGAATGAAACCCGCCACCCCCAATAATCATTAGAGGCAGATAAGATCAATAGAAAAAGCAGGTGAACAGGAACTCCTAGATATGAAGATGGGCAGATGGCCAAGGATCTCCAGACATTTGATCAAAAGACATCAAATGCAACCACAGAGAATTATAACCAGAAGAAATTAATGAAGAAAATAAAGAAGATGTGATAATACATATACTTTCTATCTTCTGAGAGGCTATTTCATCCCTTAAAAATTAATTATAAATAATAGAGACTGAAGATTAACTTCAAAAACTTGATAGATTGAATGAATGGCAAAATAAATGCAGTGAAGGAAAATTAGGGACGTGGGATATCACACCAAGGAATACTTTAGCCTAATGTGAAAGGACAAAGAAATAGACAATGTGGTTAAAAGTCATTAGTCATGGAGAGTAGACATTCCAATCTCGTTATAAAAGAAGTCCCAATAGGAGAGAACAGATAAAATTGGAGTGAAGAAATACTCAAAGAAATAATGGGGGGAGATGGGTCCCAGAGCTGAAGAAAGCCATCGGTTCTCAGGTTGATAGGCTCCATTCAATACAAAGCAGCCCCAATGAAAAATAAAGCAGGGGCCGGGCACGGTGGTTCACACCTGTAATCCCAGCACTTTGGAAGGCCGAGGCGGGCGGATCACGAGGTCAGGAGACCAAGACCATCCTGGCTAACATGGTGAAACCCCATCTCTACTAAAAATACAAAAAATTAGCCAGGGTTGGTGGCAGGCCCCTGTAGTCTCAGCTACTCGGAAGGCTGAGGCAGGAGAATGGCTTGAACCCGGGAGGCAGAGGTTGCAGTGAGCCGAGATCGTGCCACTGCACTCCAGCCTGGGCCACAGAGCTAGACTCTGTCTCAAAAAAAAAAAAAAAGGAAAGAAAGAAAGAAAGAAAGAAAGAAGGAAGGAAGGAAGGAAGGAAGGAAGGAAGGAAGGAAGGAAGGAAGGAAGGAAGGAAAAAAAAGAAAAGGAAAGGAAAGGAAAGGAAAGGAAAGGAAAAGAAAAGAAAGAAAATCAAGTGGGAGGCCAAGACAGTCACTTGAGGCCAGGAGTTCGAGACCAGCCTGGCCAACATGGCAAAACCCCTTCTGTACTAAAAATACAAAAATTAGCCTGGCATGGTCCCCTGTAATCCCAGCTACTTGGGAGGCTGAGGCAGGAGAATCACTTGAAGCCAGGAGGCGGAGGCTGCAGCGAGCAGAGATCACCCCACTGCACTCTAGCTTGGACGACAAAGCAAGACTCCGTCTCAGAAAAAAAATAAATAAATAAAGTGGAATTTTAGAAATCTAGGCACATTGCAGCAAAATTTTGGAATACCAAGGAAAAAAGGAAAATCCTCATAGTTTTCTGACTGAGAGAATAGGTTATCACAATAGAATGAAAATCAGCTTGACACGAGACTTATCATCAATCCTGAATGCTAAAAGAGAGTAGGGCAATTTCTCTAACATTCCAAAGAAAAAACTATTTGTAACCTAGGATCCAAGACCCAGCCAATCTAGCCTTCAAGTGGGGGTGCAAAATAAAGACACTTTCATGCGCATATGGGTTCATCCCACCTATAAACTCCCCCCAAAGTATCTAAGAAAATAAAAGGTATCGACTACAGTAAGTGCTGGAGGGAGAAATAAAGACCGAGTTGGTGCACTAAACTGGTTTTAAAAATATGAAACTAAAGTCTCAAACGAGCTGAGTGTGGTAGGGAATTGGTCACGGGGGCAGGAGCAACAGCGAGAGAACAGCGAGTAAATTCACGTTTCCAGCGCAGGCGTGACTGTCCCAAGGCAGGAGCGGAGCTTTCAGCAAATGATCCAGTCAGAACTGCTGCACTTCTGAAAATAACTTCATTTGGGATTTATAATAAACTGGACTGATTCACTAAATAATTGGACTAGTAAACCAGTTTCACTTTTTTTTTTTTTTTTTTTTTGAGATGGAGTCTGGCTCTGTCGCCCAGGCTGGAGTACAGTGGCGCGATCTCGGCTCACTGCAAGCTCCGCCTCCCGGGTTCACGCCATTCTCCTGCCTCAGCCTCCTGAGTAGCTGGGACTACAGGCGCCCGCCACCGCACCCGGCTAATTTTTTGTATTTTTAGTAGAGACGGGGTTTCACTCTTTTAGCCAGGATGGTCTTGATCTCCTGACCGCGTGATCCGCCCACCCTAGCCTCCCAAAATGCTGGGATTACAGGTGTGAGCCACTGCGCCCAGTCCAGTTTTGCATTTTTAAATTAATTAAAGTGTTTATAAATTTTGTGTCCTTGAACCCACTCAAGGCCAGGGGGAAGAGGGGAAACACATCTAAGAAATTCATTTAAATGACTACATATCCTTTTCAGCTCCCTTTAAACTGCAATAAATCAAACCATGCTAGTTGGAGGGCTGCCTGGATGGGAGACAGATTATGTATGACCAGGATCTGTACAGTAAAAGCTGGACCCAGACAGGTTCTCTTAAAGAGAGTACTGAGTTGCTGAAATATGAAAAACAAGAATTTCTAACTCATCAACATAGTAAGTTAAACAGAAATCTCTCCTCATCCTTTCAATTCCAATGAAGCTCTGTCTCTTAACTTACACTGGCAGGAAACTGGTAACGTAGATTGAATGACCCGCCCCAGTTTTTCATCCACACTCACACCCTCGCCATAGCCTCCCTTTCCCACCCCTTGACTTTGGACTTGGCCAAAGGGATGCCAGCAGGCAAGACACAGCAGAAGTGGAAAGGTGCTTGTGGGGTTAGACGTGCCGCCTCTCAGGGCCCTGCCATCAGCCAGAGATGAGCCTGCCCCTGCTGGTCCCAGGAAGAGGATGAGAGGCACGTGAAGCAGGGCTGCCCAGCCAACTCACAAACGCGTGAGGAAGAAATAAATGATTACTGTTTGCCACTGAGATATGGGGATGGTTTGTCACACAGGATAACTGTGGCAATAGCTAACTGATACTCAGAGAGCAAGTGCCCCCGCAGCAAACATGAGGAGGAATTCCTGAGCCTTGATATTCAAGTGGCTGCTCTCACTAGAGACAGAATTAGACTCTGGCTGGTGCGATGGCTCTCACCGGCAGTCCCAACACTTGGGAGGCCAAGAGCAGAGGATCGCTTGAGCCCAGGAGTTTGAAAGCAGCCTGGGCAGTGGATCAAGACCCCACCTCTACTACTACAACAACAACAACAACAACACAGTGTTTTAAACTAAAGGAGCCATGCAAAGGATGTAATACAGATTTATTAAATTCAAAACCAGGTTGGGCATGGTGGCTCGCACCTGTAATCCCAGCACTTTGGGAGGCAGAGGTGGGTGGATTATCTGAGGTCAGAAGTTCAAGACCAGCCTGGTCAACATGGTGAAATCCCATGTCTGCTAAAAATACAAAAATGAGTCAGGCGTGGTGGTGCACGCCTGTAGTCCCAGCTACTTGGGAGGCTGAGGCAGGAGAATTGATTGAACCTAGGAGGTGGAGGTTGCAGTGAGCTGAGATCACACCACTGCACTCCAGGCTGGGCAACAAGAGTTGAACTCTGTAAAAAAAAAAAAAAAGAAAAAAAATCCAGAAAAACTACTTTTCTGGAATACAAATCAGAATAATGGCTGCTTGGGGATTAGGGGACAAGGGAAGTTGAGTAGACTGTAAAGGGATTGGGGGAATTTTCTACAATGGTGGCAATGTTTTCTGCCTTGATTGGGGTGTTGGCTACAGACAGATATTTGTAAAAAACCATTGAACTATACACTTAAGATCTGTATGTTTTACTAAACTATTCCTCAATTTTTCAATTAGCAATAATCGTGCCTTGGATAAACCTCATCAGCTACAATACTGCCACTGTGCAAAGCTATTCCTCAGTTTTTAAAAACATATCTGTATGGGGTGGATACCCAGACCAGGGAGAGGCTGAGGTGCAGACAGGCCTGCCTGAGGAGCTGGGCAGCCCTCTAAGACTCCAGGACTCGGTGGGCTCTGGGCCGACAAAGCCTCCCTCTCGCAAAAGGTCTGGGAACCCTTTTCGGGGGGCTCAGAGTCTGGCCATATCTCTAGGTTTTCTGACGTCCTAGATACACCATGAGAAAGAACTTTGACTGGGCTCTCGATCTGGTAGGTGACCTAGGATATGGGGCTTATATCCAGGACCAAGAACCCAGGGCTTATATCCAGAGCCTAGGACATCGGGCTTGTACCCACGGCCTAGAACCTGGGGCATATACCCAGAGCCTAGGACACAAGCTTATACCCAGAGCCTAGGACACAAGCTTATACCCAGAGCCTAGGACACAAGGTTTATACCTAGAAAGGACACAGAACTTACACTCAGGGCCTGGAACCCAGGGCTTATTACCAGGGCCTAGGACATGGTGCTTATCCAGAGACTAGGACACAAGACTTATACCCAGAAAGGACACAGAACTTATACTCAGGGCCTAGAACCCGGGGCTTATACCCAGGGATTAGGAAATGGGGCTTATACCCAGAGCCTAGGACATAAGGCTTATACCCAGAAAGGACATGGAGTTTATAGTCAGAGCCTTAGGACATAAGGCTTATACCCAGAGTCTAGGACATGGAGCTCATACTCAAGGAATAGAATCTGGGGCTTATACCCAGGGCCTAGGACCCAAGGCTTATCGCCAGAGACTAGGACGCGGGGCTTATACCCAGAGCCTAGGACCCAGGGCTGATACCCAGAGCCTAGGACCCAGGGCTTATACCCAGAGCGTAGGACCCGAGTCTTATACCCAGCGCCTAGGACGCGGGGCTCATATTCAGAGCATAGGACACAGAGCCTATATTCGGAACACACTAACCTGGAAATGGATGCTCTGAAACAACTAGGGGAAAACGTGCAAATGCCAGTCGTGATTGTCTCTTGTCCCCGTGCAATAGGATTCCAAGTGCTTTTCTTTTCTCTTTTCTTGTTGGTTCCTTATAAATTTAAAATAAATGAAAATGATTAACCTCAAATATATTTACGGACATGTGATTCCATATAGAAGAGTGATTGTTAAATATTTTTTTCTCAGGATAGCTTTATACTCTGAAAATTTCCTGTGGACCCTAAGGAACTTTACGTGAATTGTATCTATCAATTTTACTGTAATAGAGATTAAATTTGAGGAGATTTTGAAATATTTACTTATTTTAAAATGGCAATGATTCCACGAGGTCTACGTATTTCAAAACATCATGTTGTACACATTAAATAATTTCATTTTCAATTAAAATAAGCTTTAAAAGAATCCACATTGCGCAATTTTTTAAATTAAAAAACAACAAACCCATTGTTGTATGTTAACAATAAATACTTTTGTATGGGAAGCAACAATATCTTCTGAAAAAGTAGTGAGTTGCGTCGTTTTCCGCTGGCAAATCTCTAGGTAGATGTCTGAGCTGATTCTCAGATCTGCTTTTGCCTTCAATCTGTCGCAATGTCACACATCCCGGCGTCTCTGGAAAATTCCACTGTATATTCATGGGAGAATGAGAATGAGAAAAGGCAAATCACATCTTACCATCATTATGAAAATAGTTTTGGCTACACTTTGAGAACTACTAACATAGAGTATAATCACAACTGTGTAAAAATAGGCAAATGAAATTTCTGAGTAAAAGTGCCATGGTGCCACCTCGTGTCATCTTTAATTATTGCAACGTCTGCTTACCAAATTTGCCTGTGCACATGCATTAGGTTGGTGCAAAAGTCATCGCGGTTTTTGTCCGGGCACGGTGGCTGATGCCTGTAATCCCAGCACTTTGGGAGGCCGAGGTGTGCAGATCACCTGAGGTCAGGAGTTCAAGACCAGCCTGGCCAACATGGTAAAACCCCATCTCTACTAAAAATACAAAAATTAGCCGGGAATGGTGGCACACACCTGTAATCCCAGTTACTGGGGAGACTGAGGCAGGAGAATCACTTGACCTCCAGAGGCAGAGGTTGCAGTGAGCCGAGATCACCCCATTGCACTCCAGTCTGGGCAACAGAGTGAGACTCCATCTCAAAAAAAAAAAGTAATCGCAGTTTTTGCTATTGAAAGTAATGGCAAAAAAATGCCAGGCGCAGTGGCTCAAGCCTGTAATTCCAGCACTTTGGGAGGCCGAGACGGGCGGATCACGAGGTCAGGAGATCCAGACCATCCTAGCTAACATGGTGAAACCCCGTCTCTACTAAAAAATACAAAAAAAAAAACTAGCTGGGCGAGGTGGCGGGCGCCTGTAGTCCCAGCTACTCAGGAGGCTGAGGCAGGAGAATGGCGTGAACCCGGGAGCCGGAGCTTGCAGTGAGCTGAGATCCGGCCACTGCACTCCAGCCTGGGCGACAGAGCGAGACTCCGTCTCCAAAAAAAAAAAAAAAAGAAAGTAATGGCAAAAACCGTGATTACTTTTGCGCCAACCTAATAGTATATGGGGGGTGTGTGCACAATATGATTTGTGCATGCAGGTCGTGGACATGTGTGGAAATATGTGTATCAGTGATGTGTGTGCAAGTATGTGTGAGCATGGTGTATGCATGTAGCGTGGTGTAAATGTGCATGCACACAGTGTCTACATATGGCTTGTATGTGCCTGTATCGTGTGTGGTGTGACGTGCACAGCATGCAAGTGTTGGCATATGTGTGTGTTCATGTGGGTCATGTGTGCATGTGATGAATTATGTATACATACGATGCACACGTGTTTGTTGGTGATGTGGGTCATATATGTGCATGTGGTACATGCATATCATGGGAATGTGTTGCATTGTGTAGTGTGGTAGGTGGTACACGTGTATGTGTTCCACTCTGTGTTGTGTGCGTGCAGTGTGTGTTGCTGCAGTGCATGTGTGTGTGCCTGTGTTATGTGTGGCATGTGTTGTAGGTTTGCTTGTGTGGGGCGGAGGTGGTGTCTGTTTAGGACTCACACATGGAAGAATGGAAGTAATATTTCACCCCATCTGCATGCACGCCTGCTCTGTGCTAATCCCTTAACGTTCAGAAAACATACTTTAAGCTGCCTAGAGAGTATCAGGCAGGCCTGGGTCCCAAGAGACTTCCATTCATTCCTCTCCGACTTCATCCTATCAGCCTCCTGAGCTAGGCATTGCCTCATTTTCACCGACTCTCAGAGGTGCAGTTGCTGGCTTCAACTAACAAATAGGGGATCCAGGATTCAGACGTGGGTCTTCTGACCAGGGAGGAATTCAATCATCTTGCACTAATGTTATAAAAATTAGCATTAAATGTGAATGTAACATAACATGAAGGTTCTAAAAATCGTTTATATGGTAGGATCAAAATGTGTAAAAGGCAAACAGACTTCTGAATAAAAATAATAGGACAGCATCAGGGGGCACCCTCTCGGCTCCCTGACTGTTTCCATCGTGTGTTAGTGTGCACTCGGGCCATGTACGCAGTTAGGAAGGCATTCACTAGAAATCACTGGGAACTGGCTTTATGCCAAGTGCTGTGCAAGGTGCTTTCGCATTCAAATATAAACGTGGCAAACACAAATCATCGGCTCAAAAGTCACATGTGCAAAATGTAACATTATTTTTCATAGCTCAGTTTCAATTTCTGATTCCAATTTCTGAAAATGTAATCCAGTCCCTCTCAGAAAATTTCAGCCCCCAGCCCCATGTATGGTCGCTCAGACCCTGCAGGTAGATTTAGACCAACCTGTCCTTCCTTCCCTTTCCTCAGAGTGGTGCCCTGGCATCAGGGAGAATGATGCCTGGCCCCTGGCTCCCTAGCATTTGCCAGGGTAGCACATGATGGGCTGGCATCTGTGCCCACCAGCATCCACGGAAGTCCTCCACAGGGATGGACTGTGCCTCGAGCCCGGGGCCTGGAGTCTGGGAGGGAGGAGGAGGAGGATGCTGATTCCAGAAAGACTTCGCCAAGCTCGCCTCCATCCTGGTCCATTCCTCTCCCGCCGGCTGGGGGGGGGAAGCACTTGTGGTGCATGCTTTTGTGACAGCTACATGTGCCCCTGGGGTTTACCAGTCCTCGCTCAAGAAACCCAGGGACGCGCAGCTGCTCTCCCTCCCACCTCCTCTCCTCTAGCTCCCGGGTGCTGGGACCCTGCAGCCAGCAGGCTTTCCTTCTCAGATGGGCACTGCCTCACACGACCCAGCCTGGGGGCTCTCTCCTGGCCTGTGGACCTTATCTTCCAGCTCCCACCAACCTGCATTCTTCCCCACTCTGTTTTTCCATGTAGAAAATGTTGAGGCAGAGTCCTTCAGGATGTATCTCTTGATGGCCAAAGCAAATCAAACACATCTTGATTTTCAAACTTGTATCTCCTCTGCTATGCGCTCCTCAAATCCATTTGGAAGTTCAGTTGGCAGCTGCTTCTTTCTGGCTGTGAGGTCTCATGGTCCACCTTTCCCTGGGCCAGGATAGAGCATTGAAACAGCCCACGGGGACCACAGTGAAAGTGAGAGCAGTAACCAACACGCAGGGAGATTGCTGGGGCTCAGTCCCACCCCAGGCACACCAAGAGAGAGCCCTGAGAAACAGGCACGGGGGTTCCCCATGGGACAGCTCAGTGGCAAGGGCCTTGTTGGCCGGCTCACCTGCCACTGCCTTCTGCCTTCCCTGAGAGAAGGACTTGTCTCCCTGCCTCATGCAGGCTGCTGAGAGCCTAGATCCTGACCAGCTCAGTCTGGAGGGGGCCTCACCCCTAAAAGCCAGGCACCGAGAATAGAGGCTGAGTCTCAACAGAATCCGCTGGGGAGCTGGAGCATATGAGGTCCTGGGCTCCACCCCAGAGATTTGAGTCAGGAGGTCTGGGGTAGGGCTGAAGAATCTGCATTTCCAACAGGCACCCAGGGAATGCCAGAATGTCATGGGTCCAAGGCCACACTGAGCAGCGCTGATGGTAAGGACGCGGTAGCTTTAGCGGCGGGGATCCAGGCTAAGCATCAGAGCGGGGGGGCTCCTGGAGAGAGGGGCTCCAGTGAAGACACAAGACAGAATCAGGAAAAAAAAAAATGTAATGAGAAGGAAATTTTTTTTTCATATTGTTTATTTGCAATATCTTCCTGACTCTCCTTAAGAGTTCTCACTACAGTCATTTTATTTTATTATAATTTTTATTTATTTTATATTATGTATGTTATTTATTTTAAAAGACAGAGTCTCATCCTGTCACCAGGGTTGGAATGCAGTGGCACGATCACAGCTCATCATAACCTCTAAGTCGTGTGCTCAACCGATCCTCCCATCTCAACTTTCTGAGCAGCTGGGGCCACAGGCATGCACCACCATGCCTGGCAAATGTTTTAGTGTTTTGTACAGATGGGGTCTAACTGCGGTGTCCAGGCTGGTCTCAAACTCCTGGCCTCAAGCAATGCTTCCCCCTCAGCCTCCCAAGGAGCTGCAGGTCAGGCCAGGCCCCACCCACGTGCAGGGCTCGGTGGGGGGCCTCAGTTTCCCTCTTGGGCATCCCAGATTTGCAGATCCGGAAGACCTGGGCTAGGCCACTGCAGGGCAGTGCTGGGGGCAGGGATCTCTCCTGGCCTCCTGTCCCAGCTCCCTCTCCTCTCAAAATCCAGTGAAGTCCATGCTCCTGCGTGTGTCTGTTGTTCACATTTCTCCCATGGATGTATTTGCCCTCATTTGCATAAGAAATGCCACACGCCCATTCTAATGAGCTCGCCCATCTGGCAGTCAGGCCTCCTCTCTGGGCTCAGCTCCACTGAGAGCTTTGCAGGCCGGGAGCTGTTATAATTGGGCAGGTCCCTTCCAGGATCAGGAAGGACTGTCCCGAGCAGGCTCATGGCTCACCACCTGGCCCTGGGCTCCATGGCAGGCTGGAGCGGGCTCCCCGAGCTGTGGGTGTGGTGCCTGTGTGTCCATCAGCAGGGGCATCTGGGCCTGCCCTGCCACGCCCAGACTGTCCTTGACAGGGCCAGGGCTTGGCCACCACCAAGGCAGGCATTTCATTGTATATTTTAAAATCAAATTGGGGCAGCCTCATGGCACCCCGTGGAACTTGTCCCAGGCTGCAAGGATTTGAATCCTGGAATACGGTGACACAGAAGGTGTCCTCTGGAACCTCAGCTGTGGGCAGCGCCTGGCTGGGCTGTGTCAGACAATGTGTCTCAGCCTCTCAGTGTCACTGTGACGACCCACACTAAGTGCTCTCCCACCTGATGCTTCCATCCATGACATTTACCGCCCCCTCCCCTGGGCCAAGCAGGCTCAACCCTGGCCTCCGGGGACCGGGGTGAAGGGCTCAAGCCTGTGGCATGGGAACCTTAGGACACAGGCGCCCCAATGCAGTGGCATGATTGTGAGAATAGGGGATGGAGGTGTCCGGGGAACCTGGTGGAAGAGGGTCCTGTGCAGTCCAGCATCAGGCTGCATCCGCTACATCTCCATGCCTGTGTGGGGAGCCCCAGGCAACCTCTGACTGCTCTTCCTGGGCAGTTTCCAGAAAATGGTGATGGAGACCCCTAAGCATGCCAGGAGAGTGGGTGCATGCTGGGGGATGTGGAAAAGCCTAAGAGTGGCTTGAAAACATGGCAGCAGGGCAGTCACAGTGGCTCACATCTGTAATCTCAACACTTTGGGAGGCTGAGGCAGGTGGATGACTTGAGGTCAGGAGTTCCACACCAGCCTGGCCAACATGGTGAAACCCCGTCTCTCCTCAAAATACAAAAATTAGCCGGGTGTAGTGGCGCGTGCCTGTAATCCCAGCTACTCAGGAGGCTGAGGCAGGAGAATCGCTTGAATCTGAGAGGCGGAGGTTGCAGTGAGCCAGGATCATGCCACTTCACTCCAGGCTGGGCAACAAAGTAAGACTCTGTCACACACATCACACAAAGAAAAACAGTGGCAGCTGGCGGCACCTGGGATGCATTTTCCCTCCTTTTTGCTTTGCTACAAGAAAGTGAAGGAGAAACAGAAACTCAGAGGGATAGTCTGTTAAATTCTCAGCTCACAGCTGCATGGCTGTGTAGTTACAGAGACTAAAACTGGCATGGATGTGACCAGTGCCTTGAGGCCACAGGGATGGACCGAGCCTGGAGCTCAGGGCCTGGAGTCTGGGAGGGAGGAGAAGGAGGATGCTGACACCAGAAAGACAGTAAAGCCGGGTGTGGTGGCTCACGCCTGTAATCCCAGCACTTTGGGAGGCTAAGGCGGGTGGATCACGAGGTCAGGAGACAGAGACCATCCTGGCTAACACAGTGAAACCCCGTCTCTACTAAAAATACAAAAAATTAGCCGGGTGTGATGGTGGCGCCTGTAGTCCCAGCTACTAGGGGGACTGAGGCCAGGGAATGGCGTGAACCCTGGAGGCAGAGCTTGCAGAGAGCCGAGATCGCAGCACTGCACTGCAGCCTGGGCGACAGAGCGAGACTCCACCTCAAAAAAACAAAAAACAAAAAACAAGAAAGACAACGAGGGGCAGAAGGGTGGCTGATGAGTGCTAAGGAGTTCCTTTGCGGCCGGGCACGGTGGCTCATGCCAGTAATCCCAGCACATTGAGAGGCCGAGGCAGGCAGATCACAAGGTCAGGAGTTTGAGACCAGCTTGGCCAAAATGGTGAAACCCCGTCTCTACTAAAAATACAAAAATTAGCCGGGTGTAGCAGCATGCACCTGTAGTCCCAGCTACTCAGGAGGCTGAGGCAGAAGAATTGCTTGAACCCAGGAGACGGAGGTTGCAATGAGCCGAGATTGTGCCACTGCACTCGAGCCTAAGCAACAGAGCGAGACTCTGTCTCAAACAAACAAACAACAGCAACAAAGAAGAGTTCCTTTGCATTAGTTCTTCAGACTGAATTCTCTATTTGCATTTTTAAAAGAGGAGGTAGACTATGGCAGAGTGCAGAAAGGACACTGATATATAAAGCATCAGTCCTGGATTAACCCCGCTTTCTGGTTTCTGTGTTCTGTGGTGCTTTGGCATCGCAGGAGGCTTTGGTGGCGGGGAAGGGACTGCCTCTCCCAGGGCTGGCTAGTTCTAGAGACAGCACACAGCTCCCTATGCAGACCAGCAGTCGGAAGCCCCTTCCCCCACCACACCCTTTAACGCTCACACACCCAGTGAATATTCTGCCTGCCTCATCTCACTCCAGAGCATGGTACTGGATGACTAGGGACCACCCCATAGCCCCGGGCCTGCCAACATGAGGCAAACGGGCCCACCCGAAGGTTGCTCAAACTCACCTCCACTCTCATCCATTCCTTCCCATGGAGACCCCAGTGAAGGCCCGGCCAGGGCTCTCCTCTTGCTCCTTCTGTCTCAGGACAGACCTGGTGCTTCCCCATGCTGGGAGCTGAAAGTCGTCAACTCTTCATTCAAAGGCAGTGTCTCCCAGTCTGTCATCTGACCAGAGCTGAGGAAAACAAAACCCCAGGTGCATTTCAGGACAGCCCCTCGTCTGCCTTCCTGGTCTGTACACTCCTCTGCCTTAGGAGGTAACCATTGTTCCATTTCCACATAACAGTTTTGCCTACTCTTGTCCTTTATGTTAAAGGAATCATTCAGTATGTTCCCTTTTGTGTCTGGCCTCTTACCCAGCATGAGAGTCACCATGTTGTTGAGATTGTCATCTGCTGTGTGTGTGTAGTGCTCCTTCATATGCACAGGCCACAGTTCACTTACTCATTTATTGGTAAGTGTTTGGGGTTTTGACTATTATGAATAAAGTTATTATGAACATTCTTGAGTGTGTTCTTTATCGGAGAGAAGTGAAACCGGCCCAACTATCCCATAGAACTGATGTTTATGGTTTCTTTGAATAAACATAGAAATGATCCTCTCAGTCTTACAAGTTGAGAAAGTTACATTTGTCTTATCTGAGTTCCTTTCCCAAGAAACCACCCATCAGGTCTCCTAGATAGAATAAAAAAAACTCAAAAGAGCACCATGCCCTCCCCACCTCCCAGATAGAATCAAGGAAACTTAGGAGACCACCGCACCCTCCCCACCAAAACTGCTTAACCCACCACCTGCTTTCTGGTGACCTGCTTCCTGGTGACCGACTCCTCTTCCTCACTCCTCTCTGATTCCTGTTTTCACACATGGCTACATTTCTTCTCTGCTAGATAAACACCTATTTTAGTGGGTCAGGGGATGGGCTGAGACTGATCTCCCATGTCCTGGGCTGCAGCAGGGGATTAAAGCTTCTTCTCTGGCAATGCTGCTTGTCTCAGTGACTGGCTTTTTGTGTGATGAGCAGCAGCATCTAGACAAACCCCTGGTGTTTCTGTAACATACACACTCATTTCTCTTGGGTATAGAACAAAAGAGAAAAATGTGGGTCAAAGGACCAGCATATGATAGGGAAGAGGAGGGATTTCCAGACATTTCTGTGCAGTGCTGATACCCATTTATATGCCCACCAACCGTGCACGAGGGTCCTAATTGCCCCACATCTACACCCACACGGAATACAGCCAGTCGTTAATTTCAGCCATTCTGCTGGAGTACTGCGGTATCTCAGTGTGGTTTTCATTTGAATGTCTCTGATGAATAGAGAGGTTGAGCCCCTTTTCATATGTGTATCTGCCACTTGCCATCTTCTTTTGGGAAGGCTCCCATAAGGCTTTTAGTTATTTTTGAAAATTGGGTTATCAGTCGATTTCATATTGTGTCTGTCGCTACTGTTTGTGCATGAAGAATTGAGTAGGTAACGTGCTTGCGGGCCGGCAGAGGTGAGCTCTGCTTGGGTGGCTGTGCATGCGGGAAAGACCCCGGGGGGGCTCTGGAGCCCAAGCACCACATCCCCCCGGAAGGGGCCTGTCCCGATCTCACACTCAGCTCACCTCTCCCTCCCTGTGCTGATTTCTCATAGCGTTTTACATTTTGTTGTCATTAGACTCTTTCAAAATAAATTGCAAGGGTCTGATGAGTCATGACTGTGTGTGCCTCGTGTTCCTGCGTCTTGAACCCGGCGGCAGCAGTTCTCCCTCCATCCAAGAGGCACAGTTAGGGAGCACTCAAGGGGCCCAGCACGGTCCTAGGTGCCGGGCAACCTCCCGCAGGGAGTGGCATTCCAGTGGGGGTGGCGCCAGCCAGGACAGCAGATAGAAAATAAGCCGGAACAGAAATCAAGTAATTTCTGGAAATAATACACAGAAGGAAATAAAGCAGCGTGAGGGTGTACAGTGTGTGTGTGTGTGTGTGTGTGTGTGTGTGTGTGTGTGTGTGTGTAGTTATCATGGGACAGGGAGTTAGGGAAGAGCTCTCTGAGAAGGTGGATTTCAGTGGATGCCTGAATGCAGGGGAGGAGGAAGCCCTTCTGGGGGAAGAACCATCCAGACAGAAGGAGACAGCATATGCCAAGGCCCTGAGGCAGAAACCTGCTTTCTGTGAGTGCAGCAAGAAACCCAGAGGGACAGAGAGGTGGAAGTGAGGGGAGAGCTGTAGGAAGTGAGGGGAGAGCTGTAGGAAGTGAGAGGAGAGCTGCGGCCTGGCCAGTTACATATGCACCTTAAGTCTCAGTTTCCTCATCTATAAAATAGCAGGTCATCATGGTTCCTACCACGTGAGGTTGCCGAGTGGATTACATGAAGCCATGATGTGTAGATCCCCCAGCACCTGCAAGTTCTCAGGAAAGAGAAGCTGTGATTATCAGACCCTTCTTTCTCTCTGCTCCCAGGGCACCTTGTAGCCCCACATCAGCTCATGTTGCAATGATTTATGTGTCTGGCTCTCCCTCGAGACCAGACGCTGCACACGCACCCATAGCCTGAACCCAGCCTGGGGGTCTTCTGTTTAGCCTCACAGTTTATTTTGTGAAGATAATTAGTTGCCAACTTTCAACATTTTGGAAATTCTATATAAAAATCTGGGTTTTGGCTTTCTTGGAAATTACAAGACCTGGCTGCTCTGGGTCTGAATTTCCACATGGCCACGGCTGGCTGGAGGGAGCAGCGGCTGCCCACAAATTCACACCTGGGTCCTCCACTCTGCCCGGGCCCCACCCAGACACTCCTCCCATCTCTCTGCCTCTTGGTCCCTGAAGTCACCTGTAGTTTTGAACATGCTAAAGACCCTGAAGTCCTTGAAGACAAACAAATATTTTGTTCTCTTGTTGTTTGTATCCCTGGAACATCCTTCCCTGGAGTTCACAGGACCTGCAGCAAGGGTGCAAACAGAAACCCGAGTATCCAGTATGAAAATCAACAGTTCTTCCCTTGTGGTCTGCAGGACCCTAGGGCTCCGATGACTTATTCAGAGGTCTGTGAAGTAAAACTATTCTCATGTGACTATTAAGACATTATTTGCCCTTTTCATCATGTTGACATTTGGTGTAAAGGTACAAAATGATACTGAGTAAAACTAATTCAAACCAAGGCAGTTGATCCCAAATGTGCCAGCACGGTGTTCCTTACTGCTCTACACTCCCAATGTCAAGAAAAGTCGCTTTTGGGAGGCCGAGGCAGGTGAATCAGCTGAGGTCAGGAGTTCGAGACAAGCCTGGCCAATATGGTGAAACCCCATCTCTACTAAAAATACAAAAATTAGCCAGGTGTGGTGGCACATGCCTATAGTCCCAGCTACTCAGGAGGCTGAGGCAGGAAAATCACTTGAACCCAGGAGGCGGAGGTTGCAGTGAGTGGAGATCCCACCACTGCACTCCAGCCTGGGTGACAGAATGAGACTCCATCTCAAAAAAAAGCAAATAAATAAATAAATAAATGTTTTTTTTGATGTTGTGCCAAGAAATGTGTCAACATTTGGAGGATCTACATAGCTCAGTGAACCAATATTTTCCAGATGATCAGTGCTTCATGTTTCCATTAGGAGAAGACGATCATCCTCTGTGGATCTCTTATACTCCTACAGGTCTTGCTGGGTGTGCCAATAATGCAAAGCTTGGACATTCTTTTTATCCAAACTATTTCTAAGATTTATATTTGTGGTGAGCAGCCTTGAGGAATGAGCTACTGTCTCCCTCTGGGACAAACAGCAGGCTTGCTTACTGCATGCTACAAAAGCAATGGGTCCTCAGGCTCAGGGTTCCTCAGCTGCAGCGCAAACCCACTGTGTGTGTAGCGTCTATCTCAGCTCCTCTGCATCACCTCTGCAGGACTTGGGGGGCAGAGGGAACAAGTGCAAAACAGGCTGATGCCCGCTCTGTTTGCTGTGTGAGCAGCAATAATAAAGTGCTTTTTCTCTGACACAGGAATCTCATCTCTTTTGCCAGCATCCATGCAACAGTAACAAGTTAATGGATTAGTTTGTAGTAGAGTAAAATGAAATCTCAGTCCTGATGGTTCCATGCCTGTTGCGAGAAGTCAGGGACCCTGAATGGAGGGACCAGCTGAAGCCATGGCAGAATAACATAAATTGTGAAGATTTCATGGACATTTATCACTTCCCCAATCAAAATCCTTGCGATTTCCTATGCCTGTCTTTACTTTAATCTCTTAATTCTGTCATCTTAGTAAGCTGAGGATGTATGTCACCTTAGGACCCTGTGATGATTGTGTTAGCTGCACAAATTGTTTGTAAAACACATGTGTTTGAACAATATGAAATCTGGGCATCCTAAAAGAACAGGATAACGGTGATTTTCAGGGAACAAGGGAGATAACCATAAGGTCTGACTGCCTGCAGGGCCAGGCAGAACAGAGTCGTATTTCTCTTCTTTCAGAAAGCAAATAGGAGAAATATCGCTGAATTATTTTCTCAGCAAGGAATAACCCTGGGAAAACGAATGCACTCCCAGGGGGAGGTCTCTAAAATGGCCACTCTGGGAGTGTCTGTCTTATGCAGTTGTAGATAAGGGATGAAATACGCCCTGGTCTCCTGCAGTGCCCCCAGGCTTGCTAGGATTAGGAAATTCCAGCCTGGCGAATTCTAGTCAGACCGGTTCTCTGCTCTCAACCTTGTTTCCTGTTAAGATGTTTATCAGTGACAATGTGTGCCCAGCAGCACATGGACCTTCATCAGTAATTCTAGTTTCGCCCTGGCCTTGTGATCTCACTCTGCCTCTCTGCCCTCATGATATTTTATTGCCTTTGAAGCATGTGATCTCTGTGACCCACTCCCTATTCATACACCCCTCCCCTTTTGAAATCCCTAATAAAAACTTACTGGTTTTGTGGTTCAAGGGGCATCACGGAACCTGCCAACATGTGATGTCACCCACAGAGACCCAGCTGTACCATTTATTTCTTTTGTATTCTTTCTCTTTATTTCTCAGACCAGCCAACACTTAGGGAAAATAGAAAAGAACCTACGTTGAAATACCGGGGGCTGGTTCGCCCAGTACACACCCACACAAACATGCATGGGCAAAAGATCCATTCAAAGTCCAAGAAACATGAATGAATTTTGATGGAGCAGAGAACAAAAGTTGATCACTCTGGATTCAGACTTCACATTGCATCTAGCAGGGTGGATATTAGGTTGAAGGGAATGAGGTACAGGGTCAGCACCTATACACGCCTGAGAACCATCGCCTCCCTGAGTTTGCACCCTGGCCTCACTCTGCTCACCCTCGTCGGCCCCGGCAGCTAACCCTTAGGAAACTGCTACTCGTTGAGTTCTGGAGTAGCATCAAGTAAGAATACCCACGGCTCCCTTTTCTAGTTTCCTCTCTGCAGGAGTCTGGAATTTCTTCGTATGCTTCAACCTGAGAACACATCACAACACAGACTGAAGGCAGAGCAGAGATGAGAACTCAGCTGTCTGCTCTTCATCCAGGCAGTGAAGAGATTTGCAAAGCTCTCCAGCAGTACTACTCTTCTCACTACAGTTTTTAGGTTGTCTTTGAAAATAGCTTTTTTAAAACAAAACAAAACAAAAGTGTGTTACTTGTATAACTGTATAATGCGCTTATTTTATTTTCTAAAACAATGAATAAAAATTTTTAAATGCCTCAGTTTAAAATTACAATATGGTAAACATTGATAGATGTAACCCAAATGAACAAAAACTCTTTGGGGTTCTCAATGATATTTTAGAATGCAAAGGGATCCTGAGCACAAAACGTTTGAGAACTGCTTGTCTAAATATTTGTAAATCAAGTTATGAATTAATGAACAAAGTGGTAAATAAAATATGTTCTAGCTCCACCCTGGAGAAATCTGCTGTTAAAGTGACTTTATTCCCATTGAGAATTCTTGGCCGCCTCCAGATTCTATGCTGGACTGCAATGGGGAGGGCCCAGCACCCCGACTTCTGGTCAGCCCCAGCTCCAAGCAGCCCTGCAAACAGCTGTTTTATGACCACCTCTCAGGCCTACTAGCTATCTGGTCCACCCTCCAGGAGAGATCCATGCAAGAGGCCTGCGCTAGGCCCTGAAAGGGGCTCGGGACTTTTGGGCGGGGAACCGTGGGGCCTGGGGCAGCCAGAGCATGGACCAGGGGTTGTGGGAGTGGGCTCCAGGTAGGCACCTCCCCTTGGTCCTGAAGACACTGGATCCCGTGAAGAGGACCCTGCTGGAGGAAGGCCTGAGAAGAAAATGCAGGAGGACTGCTCCTCTGGTGAGCCACCACCCTGTGTGAACAGACAAGAGAAAGACTTGCTGGCTGGACAGAGAATTCTAGGACAGCACTGCAGCTGCTGCTCCTAATGCCTTCGTGGCCCTGGGCTGGCCGCTCCTCTTCCTGGTCTCCCCATGCTTCAGTGCAGGATGAGGGCTCAGCCTCAGGGTTCCCAGCACTGTCTTAAGGCTCATGTTCCTTCTGGGAGCATGGGGTTTCTGGGCTGCTTTGGAGACCCTGACATCCTTTTCACTGTGTGGATTTCACTGGCTGGTTTGAGAGAAAGGCAATTTTTCTATTTCTTGGAAAAATGAACAGAAATATTTATGAAAATTTCTTTATTAAATGATGTTGCTATTTATTCAGCATAGGACAAAGGAAATAGGCTCATACTGAATAGGAAAAAGAAGGGATTTCTCTCCTGCTTAAATCCCTCTCATATGCCTCAAGTTAAGATATATACACATATATAGGCCGGGCGCAGTGGCTCATGCCTGTAATCCCAGCACTTTGGGAGGCTGAGACAGGTGGATCATGAGGTCAGGAGTTTGAGACCAGCCTGGCCAACATGGTGAAACCTCATCTCTACTAAAAATAAAAAAAAATTAGCCAGGCATGCTGGCAGGTGCCTGTAATCCAGCTACTCGAGGGGCTCAGGCAGAAAATTGCTTGAACCTGGGAAGCGGAGGTTGCAGTGAGCTGAGATCTCACCACTGCACTCGAGCCTGTGTGACAGAGTGAGACTCCATTCAAAAAAAAAAAGATATATACATATATACAGACATATATATTATACATATACAAATATACATATGTTATATATACATATATATTAATCAGTAACATTTCAAAGTACATTTTAAAGGGTACAAACAACAGTACTTTTTTTTCTTTTTATTTTTTTTTTGAGATGGAGTCTCACTCTGTCGCCCAGGCTGGAGTGCAGTGGCGCGATCTCGGCTCACTGTAAGCTCCGCCTCCCGGGTTCACGCCATTCTCCTGCCTCAGCCTCCCTAGTAGCTGGAACTACAAGCGACTGCCACCATGTCCGGCTAATTTTTTTGTATTTTTCTAGTGGAGACAGGGTTTCAACGTGTTAGCCAGGATGGTCTCGATTTCCTGACCTCGTCATCCACCCGCCTCAGCCTCCCAAAGTGCTGGGATTATAGGCATGAGCCACCGCGCCTGGCCAAACAACAGTACTTTTTGTAAAATAATCCCTAAGTGCAATTTTTTGGGGGAGGACGACCATCACTGTCACTGATTTTACCAGGTTTTCCTAAGAATCTTACCTGGTCTATGTGGGATCTGAAGGCAATAATCCTGTCAGTGTTGTCTGGAAAAGTCTGTTACAGTTAAGAAATATTTTGCTAAGCCTGTTACGTAGAAATCACCTGAGGTCAGGAGTTCGAGCCCAGCCTGGCCAACATGGTGAAAGCTCATCCCTACTAAAAATACCAAAACTAGCTTGTCATGGTGGCAGGTGCCTGTAATCCCAGCTACTCAGGGGGCTGAGGCAGGAGAATCACTTGAACCTGGAAGGCGGAGGTTGCAGTGAGCTGAGATTGTGCCATCACACTCCAGCCTGGGGGACAAGAGCGAGACTTCAACTCAAAAAAACAAAATAACAACAAAACAAACAAACAAAACAAGGAAGTGAAATGCACAGTTCCACCTTAAAAGGCTTACTTCCTCCTAAGAGAAATCCATCTACTTTTTTATCCATTTATTGCTCATCCACCTACCCAGCCAGCCCTCCATCTATTTATCAATCATTTCATCTGTCCAACCGTGTGTCCATCTTTCATTCATCTGTCCATCTAGCCACCCACTACCCACTCACTACTCAAACATCCATTCAGCCATCCATCCAACCAACCCAACCATCCTACCGCCCATCCCTTCATCCATTCTTCACCCACACATCCATCCATCCATTTCTTAATCCTTTCATCTGTCTACCCATGTGTCCAGCTTTCATTCATCTGTCCATCTAGCTCCCCACAATCCACTCAGTACTCAAACATCCATCCATCCACCCCAACCATCCTACCAGCCATTCGTTCACCCACACATCTATCCATTTTCTTGTCCCATTTGTCCATCCATCTTTATCTATCCTGCAGGTATTTCGATGGTGGCCCTGAGAAGGGCCCAGCCTAGTAGCCTAGTAGTAATTCATGCGGAGACAAAGATGGCAGGATGATTAGAAATTCAGGAGGTTGGACGGGCACGGTGGCTCACACCTGTAATCCCAGCACTTTGGAAGGCCGAGGCTGGCAGATCACCTGAGGTCAGGAATTCGAGACCAGCCTGGCCAACATGGCAAAACTCCATCTCTAGTGAAAACACAAAAATTAGCCGGGCGTGGTGGCAGGCGCCTGTAATCTCAGCTACTCAGGAGGCAGAGGCAGGAGAATGGCGTGAACCCGGCAGGTGGAGGTTGCAGTGAGCCAAGATCGTGCCAGTTCACTCCAGCCCTGGTGACAAAGAGAGACTCTGTCTCAAAAAAAATTTTTTTAATAAAAAATTTTATAAAGTGTGCAGAAGCACTTATCCAGGGCTTGATTTGGTGCTCCATATTCAAACAACTCAAGGATCAAAACATTAACTAGAGTTCAACTATGTGACTTCAAATCTTTCTAGCAAATGTTTGTGTTTATTTCTTAACGATAATGGAATTTTTACATGGTGATATCTAAATGGAATTAAAAACAATAAGAAGCAATAAAGGGCAAATGCCTGTATAACTATGAATTATATCTTTGCTGAACCCAACATATTTAAAAATATGATTGGATGAATTAATTGGATGAAATTTTGCTTTGGTGTGAGAGTTAAAACTTGTATCCTCTGAAAGAACCATATGATCATTGATTGTAAACCTACATTACTTGATAATTAAGTAGAAAAGACCTCCTATGTCAATAGAAAATCATCTGCATTTATTTTGGTGTAGTAAAGAACCCTAACAAGACAAAATAAAGTTCTCATAAAGCTACAATGTTCTTGATAGGAGAAAGAAAGAAAGAACCCAATGTAGACATAAAACTACTATACTCATTGGGGAACATGAAAAAAAATAAAGCATCAGAACAGCAACTTTCACAAAGAGAGTTTTACAGCTCCATATTAACATTAATCATTCTTCAAAAACAAGTTGCTCCAATTCCTTGTAGATTTCCAAATGTCCTAATGCATGGTCTCTGGCGTTCTAAATTGCTTATTAAACACTTCAGAATATACTTCTGGAAATAGCTATAATGAAATAGGGTTACTGCAACAGTTATTTCAGTACCTAGAATCTACTTTATCACATGCACACACTCTAGACACATGTGTTTCAGAATACGATCATTGCTTTTACTTTTCAAAAGTCCACTGGTATAATTTTCTCTATAACATTTGTTTCTGACACGTAAAAATTTGAGATCCCAAGAGGCAGATTCCCAGAATAAATAAGGCTTAGCCAGTGATGCCCCCCACTGTGACAATGTCAGCATTCTAACACAATGTTAGAATTACAAACACAAATGCACGCGATGTGCAGAGCATCGCAGTGCTGGGTGCGCTGACATCCAAGACTCCAGGAATTACACAGTTTAGCAAAGAGAATGTTTTTACCTAGGGCGGATCAAGATGGCCGAATAGGAACAGCTCCAGTCTCCAATTCCCAGCGCGAGGGACACAGAAGACCAGTGATTTCCGCATTTTCAACTGGGGTACTGGGGTCATCTCACTGGGGAGTGCCGGACAATCGGTGCTGGTCAGCTGCTGCAGCCTGACCAGCGAGAGCTGAAGCAGGGCGAGGCATTGCCTCACCTGGGAAGCGCAAGGGGGAAGGGAATCCCTTTTCCTAGCCAGGGGAACTGAGACACACAACACCTGGAAAATCGGGTAATTCCCACCCCAATACTGCACTTTAAGCAAACGGGCACACCAGGAGATTATACCCACACCTGGCCGGGAGGGTCCCACAGCCACGGAGCCTCCCTCATTGCTAACACAGCAGTCTGTAATCTAACCGCAAGGCAGCAGCGAGGCTGGGGGAGGGGCACCCGCCATTGCTGAGGCTTAAGTAGGTAAACAAAGCC
>NW_016803512.1:865533-882404 GCF_001698545.2 Rhinopithecus bieti
AAAAAAGAGAATGTTTTACCTGAGATCCAGGTATTCAAAATAATTTCTCCAATCTGCTCTAGCCTGTTATTATGTATGTATTCTGTTGTAAATGAGAAACAAGACTTATTTTCTCCAGAATAATAGAACCGTAGTGACACTGAAAGTACGCCCAGATTCTTTCTTTCTTTCTCTTTTCTTTCTTCCTTTTCTTTTCTTCTCCCCTCCTTCTTCTTTGTCTTCTTCTTCTCCTTCTTCCTCTTCCTCCTCCTCCTCCTTCTGCTTCTTTCTCTTCCTCTTCTTCTTCCTCTTCCTCCTCCTCCTTCTTCTTTCTTCCTCTTCCTCTTCTTCTCTCTCCTCCTTCTTGTCTTCTTCTCCTTCTTCCTCTTCCTCCTCCTTCTGCTGTTTCTTTCTTCCTCTTCCTCTTCTCTCTTCTTCTTCCTCTTCCCCCTCCTCCTACTCCTCTTTCTTTCTTCCCCTTCCCCTTCTCTCTTCCTCTCCTTCTCCTCCTTCTTCTTCTATTTTTTTGAGACAATGTCCCACTCTGTCACCAGGCTGAACTGCAGTCGCAGATCAGTGCTCACTGCAGCCTCCAACTCTTGGACTCAAGTGATCCTTCTGCCTCATCCTCCTGAGTAGCTGAGACTATAGGCATGCACCACCATGCCCAGCTAAATTCTTTTGTATTTTTTGTAGAGATGGGGTTTCCCCATGTTGCCCAAGCTGGTCTTGAACTCTTGGGCTCAAGTGATCTGCCCACCTTGGCCTCCCAAAGTGCTGAAACTACAGGCATGAGCCACTGTGCCCAGCCTATCATTATTATTAATGATTATTTAAAAGACTAAGATTTCCGCTGGGCGTGGTGGCTCACACCTGTAATCCCAGCACTTTGGGAGGCCAAGGCGGGTGGATTGCGAGGTCAGGAGATGGAGACCATACTGGCTAACATGGTGAAACCCCGTCTCTGCTAAAAATACAAAAAAATTAGCCGGGTGTGGTGGCGGCACCTGTAGTCCCAGCTGCTCGGGAGGCTGAGGCAGGAGAATGGCATGAACCTGGGAGGCAGAGTTTGCAGTGAGCTGAGATCACAATCATGCCACTGCACTCCAGCCTGGGCGACAGAGTGAGACTCCATCTCAAAAAAAAAAAAAAAAAAAGACCAAGTTTTCCTTTCAGGGTCCGCTTTTTCTTTGTATTTTAAACTTAGGATAGCATTTCTAGTATCATTTTTTAAACCACCAAAGCTAGTTTTCAGAATCTCCTATATCGTTTCTAATCATTTATTCATTATTTCACAGTGTGATTTGAGAGTTTTTTGGGCTGAGAATATGGCTCTAAAGGACTGATGATATCAATTATTCGGGAGTACAGAATGTTACCATTCTCGATTCGGTTATCCCCTTCACACTCTAATTTCCACATGGATATTAATAGCATTATTTGAAGTAGAGGAAAATGAATTCAGTGAGTAGCATTCCTTCAGAATTCTGTGGCAAGCCTAAAAAAAATCACATTTACAAAACAGAGTTAATCGTTACCCTCTTAATTTATGTCAATACCTTCCTGTAATGGTCTGAATTCACACGCTTTGCAAAGTGATCAATTTACCAAAACAATTATGATTTTCCTGGCTGGGCACAGTGGCCACGCCTGTGATCCCTGCACTTTGGGAGGCCGAGGCAGACAGAACACAAGGTCAGGAGACCGAGACCATCCTGGCTAACATGGTGAAATCCCGTCTCTACCAAAAATACAAAAAATTAGCTGGGCATGGTGGCGGGCACCTGTGGTCCCAGCTACTCGGGATGCTGAGGCAGGAGAATGGCATGAACCTGGGAGGCGGGGCTTGCAGTAAGCCAAGATCTCACCACTGCACTCTAGCCTGGGCGACAGAGCAAGACTGTGTCTCAAAAATATACATATATATACATATGATTTTCCTGCATTCATATGAAATACTTTAACACACCATTTTATGTGTGTGTGCGCTCATATATGTATACATACACACTAAGGAACAAGCTAGAAATCTTTTTTTTTTTTTTTTTTTGAGATGGAGTCTCACTCCATCACCCAGTCTGGAGTGCAGTTGCACCAATCTCTGCTCATGGCAAACTCTGCCACCCGGGTTCAAGCAATTTTCCTGCCTTAGCCTCCTGAGTAGCTGGGATTACAGGCACGTGGCCCCACACCTGGTTAATTTTTTTGCTTTTTTTTCTGTTGAGATGGAGTCTCACTTTTGTCACCTAGGCTGGAGTGCAATGGCGTAATCTGAGCCCACTGCAACCTCCACCTTCCGGGTTCAACGGGTTCAAATGCTTTTCCTGCCTCAGCCTCCCGAGAAGCTTGGATTACAGATCCCCACCACCACGCCCAGCTAACTTTTTTATATTTTTAGTGTAGCAGGAGGAGCCGCAGACAAAACTCCTCAGACATCGGATTAAAGAAGGAAGAGGTTTTTTTATTCGGCTGGGATCATCAGCAGACTCACGTCTTAAGAGCCGAGCTCCCCAAGAAAGAAATACTTGGCCTTTTTAAAGGCTTACAACTTTAAGGGGTCCATGTGAAAGGGTCGTGATAAATCGAGCAAGGGTGGGAAACGTGACTGGGGCTACATGCATCAGCTAACAGAACAGAAAGTTTTACAATGCTTTTTTCATACAGTGTCTGGAATTTACAGATAACACAAGTAATTTAGGTCAGGGTTTGATGTCATTATTATTACTTTGTTTAACTCCTAGGGCTGGGTGGTGGTGCCAAGGTTGTCTGGCTATTGATCTTACTTTTGTTTCTTTTTCTCTTTACTCTTGTCTTGTGAACTAGGCAAGGTGGGGGGCGGAGGGCAGCAGGAGTAGTACTGGTCTCCTTCCTTATCCCCTCCTTTGAGGATTTTCACTAATTAGTGGGAGTTCTCACTTTTGTTTTTACTTTCTGAATCTCTGTACAAGACAGAACGATAGTGTTTTATGTAATATACTTGTGCTGAAGTTTTCTGATGAACCATGGTAGCTACAAAACCTTTTCTCATTTGAAGGAACAAGTGTAATACACAAGGGAGCAGCAAGCAAATTTCTATTATCAGTAATATACTTATAATAAGGGTTTTTAATTTTTATAGCTGGAAACTATTTTCTAAATGAAGACCTAGGATCAAACCTGTGTTAAACCTGTACAGGCACATGTATCAAGTTTGTCATGTCCCAAGCAGGTTAGTTTTGTCACTGGGTCTGAAAAGCTTTTTCTTAGCGAGTAACACAGTATTTTTTAATAACAGAAGTTTTTTTTTTTTTGAGGCGGAGTCTCGCTCTGTCGCCCGGACTGGAGTGCAGTGGCCGGATCTCAGCTCACTGCAAGCTCCGCCTCCCGGGTTTACGCCATTCTCCTGCCTCAGCCTCCCTAGTAGCTGGGACTACAGGCGCCCGCCACCTCGCCCGGCTAGTTTTTGTATTTTTAGTAGAGAGGGGGTTTCACTGTGTTAGCCAGGATGGTCTCGATCTCCTGACCTCGTGATCCGCCTGTCCGGCCTCCCAAAGTGCTGGGATTACAGGCTTGAGCCACCGCGCCCGGCCAATAACAGAAGTTTTTTTCTTTTTTTATTTATTTATTTATTTATTTTTATTATACTTCAAGTTCTAGGGTACATGTGCATAACGTGCAGGTTTGTTACATATGTATACTTGTGCCATGTTGGTGTGCTGCACCCATCAACTCGTCAGCACCCCTCAATTCATCATTTATATCATGTATAACTCCCCAATGCAATCCCTCCCCCCTCCCCCCTCCCCATAATAGGCCCCAGTGTGTGATGTTCCCCTTCTCGAGTCCAAGTGATCTCATTGTTCATTCCCAGCTATGAGTGAGAACATGCGGTGTTTGGTTTTCTCTTCTTATGATAGTTTGCTAAGAATGATGGTTTCCAGCTGCATCCATGTCCCTACAAAGGAAGAGCCAGATGCTTGAACTTGTGGCATCTGTTTGGGGAAAAAGTTAAAATAAAGTTATCTTGAGGCATTAACTCTTTTGCTTTTCAAGGCCGTTGGTCTCTTATGTTAACCTTTTTATAAACATAACATGAAGAAACATCCAGGCTGCCAGCAATGTTTTCAGCCAACTGACCAAATAGGCTTTTTCTGTTTTTGCTAAAGGAAGAGGTTCTGGTAACTTCCGGTTTATATGTTTAAAGAATGGTTGTAAGACTCGGAATTGTTGCTGGGCTGGATGGGTCTGAGTTTCCTAAGTAATATGTGTACAGTGGGGACACCTTATATAGGTGTTTCTTCTAGCACAGTTATGGGGGGTAACAACAACAAAACAATGTACAGCAAGGACAAAAGAGGTCCTTACCTGGGAAAAAGGTTGAATACAGCAGCAGAACAATAGGGAAACAGTTAGTATTGCAGGAAAACTCTTAAGATTTTCAACTACATTTACCTGCTTGATGAGTCCTCAAGCTTCGGCCGTGCATAGACTAGTCAGCTGCCGGTGTTGACTAGAGCAGGGCTTGTTGTCTCCTCAAGCTTCAGTCATGCGCAGACTGGTCAGCCTCCAGAGTGACCAGAGCAGGGCTGTTGTCCTCAGCAGCAGCTTGGTCTCGTCTCAGAATCAGTCGGGTTGAATGATCTGTGTCCTGCTGGCTGGTCCACTTCTCCTGAGCTGCCGGTGTTAGCTGACTGTGGTGGATCCAAGACACCACACCTGCAAGTTTAACAGCAGTGGGACTGGACAAGGTTACAGTATAGAGCCCATCCTATATGGGTCCTAGAAAAATTAGATTTTACTTTAAACAGAGTCACTAGATTGAAAGGGGTGTCAGGCTTATAGGCATTTCTATTTATTTAATTATGAACACTTCGTATGGCTACTTTTAAAACCTGCAGTTGCTTTTTTAAGGTTCTTTAGTTTCTGGAGGTCACCTTTAATTTGACCTATGATTTGGGGGTGGCCGACCAAATAAAATCTTATAGGGCAAATACCTAGTTTGTTTGGTGGGGGTGCACCTGACTCGGAGACCATAGGCAAAAACCTGGTTTTATCTTAAACGAGCAAACAAGCACTAGCATGTACTGATAGTCTCCAGCACAGGGCAGTTCTGTAAAGTCTATAGGCAAGTTTCACAAGGTATGGCTCTTTTTACTGTTTTAAGTTTCTTAGAGGAGGGGTTCTTCTCCCCCCATCCCCCCACCTTTGTAACCCTATTTAGTGGCTTAGCCTTCAGTGAGAAATTGGAATCCAGATACAGCAGAATCTTGCTGCTTTTAACTTCTAATGTGACCATGGGCTCCTGGGAGCCTAATGAGAAGGTGTCGGGTCTGCCCTAGTCTTTACATTCTTCAGCTCCTGTCAGCCTGAACAGATCAGTATTTGGTTCCTCCAAGGTGCAGCGGCCCATGGCCGATGGCCTCTTAGTCTTGCGGCCTTGGCCATTTCCTTTATTGACTTTTGAACATTTACTCTCCTAGTGCCCTTTCTTTTTGCGTCTCGCATATTAATCTCTCTCTTGCCTTGTCCAGCTCTTGAATCCTTGCCTAACTTGACTTCTTTCATATCTACATCCTCGTCCACGTCCTCTTACATTGCTAATTTTTTTTTCACACTTACTTTTAGTCTTTCTTTTTCTTTTGTTCTTTTCCAGTTTTGTTTCTTGGTCACAGCTAACATACACCTTGGTGGCCACTTTCATAGACTAGGTGGTACTCGTGCCTGCAGCTTCTGCTTGATGTTACCATGGGCTTGCTTTACAAATGAAGTATTCACTATATACTGATGTTCAGCAGCCTCAGGGTTAAATGGGGTGTAAAGCCAGAATGCTTTATAGAGTCTCTTATAAAACTGACTTAGGCTTTTGTCAGCTCCTTGAAGCATTTTTGAAATCTTTTTTTATATTACTTGCTTTTTTCTACCAACTCTTAGCCGCTGCAGAAGTGCTTCTCAGTACCTCTGCAAACGCTGAAGCTGAGTTGCATTCTCTGGGTGTTTTTTCCCCTTTTTTCTAGAATTTAACAGGCTCTTTTCTTTATATAATTCTTTATACACTTGGAGGGTTAAACAGGTATACCGAGAGTCAGTGTAAATGTTTAGTCTTACCTTCACTGAGTTCTAAGGCTCGAATTAAAGCAATAAGCTCAGCTTAACGACAGTGTCCAGGGTTACCACCGCATATTCTGCACATCGCTCTCCTTGTGGGTTGATGAAGCTGTTCCCGTCCACGTATAGCTCCTAGTCTACTGATGCCCAAGGCTGGTCCCGGAGGTCAGGTCTGCTAGAGTAAACTTGAGTCCAACACCTCTACACAGTCATGCTCGACAGGGCTCTAGCTGCCGGGAGCAAGGTGGCAGGTTCAGGTTGTTTCCAGTTTAGTAGATCAATGGTTGAAAAGGGCTGGTAGATGAAAGTCTGCTGTCCCCCCGGATGTGGGCCTGGTCATTGTAATAGACAGGTCCTCGCAGCTTCCTGAGAGGCATTGGCATAGCTCGAGCAAGACCAGATCTGAGACGGCCACTTGACTATCTTGACTTCCTTCCTTGGCCTATTGAGACCTGGGGCGTGTTAGCTCCTGAATCTCATTTCTGAGGGGGCTGTTGGCCTCAGTAAAGTGGGGTTGGCTGGGACATATGGAGAAAGAATTTCTATGATCTCTGGCGGCTCCCGCCAAACTGACTTCTCCTGCTGTTTCTGGGACTCCCTTTTCAACTCTGTGTCTGCTGGCGAAGCTGCTCTTACTTTTACTTTCAGCTTTTTTGCAATAAGCTGTTAAACAGGGCTAAATTTATGCTGGTTTTGTCTATATTATATTTAACCATGAGTCAATATAAAGGAATTTGATCTAGGTACACTGGCTGTCCTATGACCCCTGTCACCACCTTAAATACATGGCCAGTTGTTCCCTGTCTATAGTTCCTTCGGTGGGCCATCCAACACCAACAGAGGGCAATTCTAATTTACACAGAGATCTTAAGCTCTAGGGGGTTAACTTAACTCTATAATCTCCTGCAAAACCTTTTTTAAGGTTCTATAACACGCATTTTAATAGAGTAAGTTTTGATGATTTGATGACTTTCATTTTTTTGAAATTTTTCTTTTTGAAATGTTTTAACACAGTTCCTGGCAGAGTAGGCTTACTTTGTGTCTGACCTATTTTTTTCTAGAGACAAAACAACATTTACACTACAAGAAGGAAAGGGTAAAAGGTCACTCACTCATCCAAGTTACACTAAATTAAAATCAAAACTAAAACCAAAGTGTTGTTAAAGGCACACCTGTTCGTCAAGCAATTTAAGCCAAGTCAAAATCAGAACCAAAACCAAAGTGCCAATAAAGGCACGCCTGTTTATCAAGCAATTCAAGTCAAGTCAAAATTAAAACCAAAGTATCAAGCAGTTAATTCAAGTCAAGTCAAAAACAAAAACCAAAGTATCAAGCAATTAATTCATAATTCAAGTCAAGTCAAAAACAAAACCAAAGTATCAAGCAATTAATTCAAGTCAAGTCAAAACAAAACCAAAGTGCCGGTACAGGCACGCCGTGGGTGATCAGGCCACGCTTCCACTCAAATGGAGTGGGCAAGTTCCAAAGACCAGTCTTAGCAAGTTTCAGATGTCCAGACTTAAAGTGCCAGTACCTTCCCGGTGTTCAGCCACTGCATTGATCCTCCGCGGGGGCCTGCTGTGCACTGCTCTGAGGAGGCGTTCCACCAGGGCAAATGCCTACCCGGCAGCGCTCTCAGGATCCGCATCGCTCAAGCTGGCCAGAGTCCCCCGCAGGGATGCTCTACAGGGCAGGCATAAGCTGCCTAAGGGGCTGCCTCCACCATCTGTTAATCACCTTGCTTCCTGGTCAGGGAACCAAGAAATGTAGCAGGATGAGCCGCAGACAAAACTCCTCAGACACCGGATTAAAGAAGGAAGAGGTTTATAATTCGCCCGGGAGCGTCGGCAGACTCACGTCTTAAGAGCCGAGCTCCCCGAGAAAAAAATACTTGGCCTTTTTAAAGGTTTACAACTTTAAGGGGTCCACATGAAAGGGTCGTGGTAAATGGAGCAAGTGTGGGAAACGTGACTGGGGGCTACATGCATCAGCTAACAGAACAGAAAGTTTTACAGTGCTGTTTTCATACAGTGTCTGGAATTTACAGATAACACAAGTAGTTTAGGCCAGAGGTTGATGTTATTATTATTACTTTGTTTAACTCCTAGGGCCGGGTGCTGGTGCCAAGGTTGTCGGCTATTTATCTTTCTTTCGTTTCTTTCTCTCTTTCCTCCTGTCTTGTGAACTAGGCAAGGTGGGGGGCGGAGGGCAGCAGGAGGAGTACTGGTCTCCTTCCTTGTTAGTAGAGACAGGGTTTTACCATGCTGGCCAGGTGGGTCTCAAACTCCTGACCTCAGGTGATCTGCCCGTCTTGGCCCCCCAAAGTGTTGGGATTACAGGCATGAGCCACTGCACCTGGCCATTTTTTTTTTTGTATTTTTAGTAGAGATGAGGTTTCACCATGTTGGTCAGTCTGGTCTCAAACTCCTGACCTCAAGATCCACCTGCCTCAGCCTCCCAAAGTGCTGGGATTACAGGCGTGAGCCATCACACCCGGCCAAGTTGCTCCCACCTTTTATCTATTGTGAATAACACCGCTATCAACAGGGATGGGCGAGTGTCTTTATTTCCTTGCTTTCAATTTTTGGGGGATATATGCCCAGAAGTGGAATTGCTGGAGTGTCCTTAGGTATAATTTATCGAGGAACCGCCATACTGTTTCCTAGAGGGGCGGCACTGTTTTACATTCCACCAGCAGTGCACAACGGTTCCAGTTTCTCCACATCCTCACCGGCATTTGTTATTTTCTGGGTTTTCTTTGATACTAGTCAATGTAGTAGGAGTGAAATGGTATCCTGTTGTCATTTCCATCTCCCTAATGATTAGTGATGCTGAGTATGGAGAAATGTCTATTCAAGTCCTTTGCTCATTTTTTTTTTTAAGACAATCTTGCTCTGTCACCCAGGATGGAGTGCAATGGCATGATCTCGGCTCACTGCAACCTCCACCTCCTGGGTTCAAGTGATTCTGTCTTAGCCTTCTGAGTAGCTGGGACTACAGGCATGCGCCACCACACCCGGCTAATTTTTATATTNAAAATTATGTAATGCATGTCTCAATTGAATAACTGTCTTTGTTTCTCGCTTCTGTAACATGCTTCCCCCTGCACAGATCTCCCCCGCCCCACGAAATGCTTAAGAAGCAGAGCTCCCTGCCGCCCCACGAAATGCTTAAAAGGTAACTCGACTCTTTGTTCAGGGCTCAGTCCTTTGGATGTTAATCCGACTGGGTGGCTGCACCTGAATAATTAAATAATTCCTCCTCAACCCCTCGGTCTCTCTGATTCCTTAATTATCCCACTGCCATTTCAAAGCATAATTTGTGAGTTTCTTGGGCTAAGAATATGGCTCTAAAGGACTGATGATATCAATTATTCGGGAGTACAGAATATTACCATTCTCGATTCGGTTATCCCCTTCACACTCTAATTTCCACATGGATATTAATAGCATTATTTGAAGTAGAGGAAAAATGAATTCAGTGAGTAGCATTCCTTCAGAATTCTGTGGCAAGCCTAAAAAAAATCACATTTACAAAAACAGAGTTAACCGTTACCCTCTTAATTTATGTTAATACCTTCCTGTAATGGTCTGAATTCACATGCTTTGCAAAGTGATCAATTTACCAAAACAATTATGATTTTCCTGCCCGGGTGCAGTGATTCACACCTATAATCGCAGCACTTTGGGAGGCCGAGGCGGGCGGATCACAAGGTCAGGAGATTGAGACCATCCTGGCTAACACAGTGAAACCCTGTCTCTACTAAAAACACACACAAAAAATTAGCCGGGCGTGGTGGCAGGCGCCTGTAGACCCAGCTACTCAGGAGACTGAGGCAGGAGAATGGTGTGAACCTGGGAGGCGGAGTTTGCAGTGAGTCAAGATCGCACCACTGCACTCTGGCCTGGGCGACAGAGCAAGACTGTGTCTCAAAAAAAAAAAAATTATGATTTTCCTGCATTCATATGAAATAATTTATTTTAACACACTGTTTTATATGTGTGTGTGCGCGTATATGTGCATATATGTATACACACACACTAAGCAACAAACCAGAATTTTTTTTTTTTGAGACAGAGTTTCTCTCTGTCACCTAGGTTAGAGTGCAGTTGCATGATCTCTGCTCACTGCAGATTCTGCCTCCTGGCTTCAAGTGGTTCTCCTGCCTCAGCCTCTTGAGTACCCGGGATTACAGGCATGTGCCCCCACACCTGGCTAATTTTTTTTTTTTTTTTGGTTTTTTTCTGTTGAGACAGAGTATCACTTTTGTTGTCCAGGCTGGAGTGCAATGGCACAATCTGCGCTCACTTCAGCCTCCATTTTCTTTCAAATGATTTTCTGCTTTCAAATGATTTTCCTGCCTCAGCCTCCCAAGTAGCTTGGATTACAGGTTCCCACCACCACACCCAGCTAAATTTTTTTGTATTTTTAGTAGAGAGAGGGTTTTACCATGCTGGCCAGGCTGGTCTCAAACTCCTGACCTCAGGTGATCTGCCCGCCTTGGCCCCCCAAAGTGTTGGGATTACAGGCATGAGCCACTGCGCCTGGACATTTTTTTGTATTTTTTAGTAGAGATGGGATTTCACCATGTTGGTCAGACTGGTCTCAAACTCCTGACCTCGTGATCTGCCCGTCTCAGCCTTCCAAAGTGCTGGGATTACAGGCGTGAGCCATCACGCCCGGCCGAGCTGCTCCCACCTTTTATCTATTGTGAATAACACCGCTATCAACAGGGATGGGCGAGTGTCTCTTTATTTCCTTGCTTTCAATTTTTGGGGGATATATGCCCAGAAGTGGAATTGCTAGAGTGGTAAAATTTCTCGAGGAACTGCCATACTGTTTCCTAGAGGGGTGGCGCTATTTTACATTCCACCAGCAGTGCACAACTGTTCCAGTTTCTCCACATCTTCACCAATATTCGTTATTTTCCGGGTTTTCTTTGATACTAGTCAATGTAGTAGGAGTGAAATGGTATCTTGTTGTCATTTCCATCTCCCTAATGATTAGTGATGCTAAGAAATGTCTATTCAAGTCCTTTGCTCATTTTTTTTTTTTTAAGACAGATCTCGGCTCACGCAACCTCAACCTCCCGGGTTGAAGTGATTCTCCTGCCTCAGCCTCCCAAGTAGCTGAGACTACAGGCACGCGCCACCACGCCCAGCTGCTTTTTGGTATTTTTAGTAGAGACGGAGTTTCACCATGTTGGCCAGGCTGGTCTTGAACTCCTGACCTCAGGTGATCTGCCTGCCTCAGCCTCCCAAAATGCTGGGATTACAGGTGTGAGCCACTGTACCTGGCCTTGCTAATTTCTTAATTTGATTGTTAGGTTTTTGTTGTTGGCTATTTTTTTTAATTGAAGCATAATATTCATACAGAGAAGCCACCAATCCCCAGTGGGCAGCTTGGTAGATTATCGTAGAGTGAATACATCTGGACACCAGCCCTCAGATCAAGAAATAGAATATTACCAGAGCCACCCTCCCCCAGAGCACTAAGACAATTGCTATCCTGACTTCTCACCAGATGTTTCTTTTGCTTGTTTTAGAGCTTCACAGAAACAGAATCGTGCAGTACCCATTCATTTGTGTCTGGCTTCTTCTGCTCAGCATTATGTTGCTGAGATTCACCAACTGTGCATGGCAGCTGTTAATCCATTTTCAGTGCTGTAAGAATTTTACTCTATAAATACACTGAGAGGTACTTATCCATTCTCCTGTTGGAAGTTGGAGCTATTGTGAATTGTGCTGATACAAACATTCTAGTGCACATCATTTGGTGAACACATGTACAGTGCACAGTTCCTTTGGGTCTATGCATAGGAGTGGAATGTGGGGATCACAGGTGTGGTCTCCTTCAGTAGGTATTACCCAAGGGTTTTCCAAAGTGGTTGTGCTATTTTACATTCCCAAAAGTAGTATATGAAGTTTCAGTTACTCCACATTCTTGCCCAAACTTGGTATCAAGTGTTTTTAATTTTAGCCATTCTGGTAGGTGTAACATTGGTTTCTCACTGTGGTTTAAATTTGATGGCTTATGAGGTTGAGCATGTTTTATATGCTTTTTGGCCATTTGGATGTTCATTTGTTCTTTCCTCTCCCTTCCTCCCTCCTCCCTCCTGCTTCCCTTTTTTGTCCCTCTTCATTTCTTTCACCCATTGTCCTATTGGTCTGCCAGCTTTTTTAATTTTTTAAAAAATTTTATTTTACTTTAAGTTCTGGAATACATGTACAGAACATGCAGGTCTGTTGCATAGGTAAACATGTGCCATGGTGGTTTGCTGCACTTGCCAACCCATCACCTAGGTATTAAGCCCAGCATGCATTTTTCTTATTAATGTACAGGTATTCTCTTTATACTCTACCTGTGATTCACCCTCCTCCATTTCCGCCTCTTTGTTTTAAGAGACAAGAGTCTCACCCTGTCACCCCGGCTGGAGTGCAGTGGTACAATCATGGCTCACTGCAGCTTCAACCTCCCAGGCTCAAGTGATCCTCCTGCCTCAGCCTCCCAGGTATCTGGAACCACAGGCATGCACCACCACACCCAGCTAATTTTTCACTTTTTGTAGAGACAAGATCTTGCTAAGTTGCTCAGGCTGTTCTCTAACTCCTGACCTCAAGTGATCCTCCCACCTTGGCCTCCCAAAGTGCTGGGATTACAGCATGAGCCACCACACCCAGCCCCATCTTTTTACTCTCTTAATGATGAAAAAATTATTAATTTTACTATCACCCAATGTATCAATCATTTTCTTTGGGGATAGTGTTTTGTCTTATTGAGGAAAATTTTACCTGCCTCCTAAGAAGCCTTAAAAATCTCCATATGCCTACAAAGTCCCACTGTTCTAATGCCTATTTTGTGCTAGAAAATAAACGAGGCACTGTCCCAGAGGCTACGTCTATCTTGAGGGAAAACTGTCTTCATCACCATTTGCCAAGCCAGGAGATGATCAGGATGAGGACAATTTCCATGGCTCCCGGCATCTGAAACCCTTCCTGTATTAGAGAGAGCGGGCCTGATGCCATCGTGGGCCAGGCAGGTGCCCCATCCCCGCCTCACCTGCACCCCACAGGGACAGAGCATGAGGAATGGAGAAGGTGTGGTGTCCTTGGGCAGAGCCAGCTCAGAGATGTGGTTCTGCAAACAGAATGAGGGTACAGATGAGTCTGCCTGCATCGCCATGGGGCTCCAGGCAGGCGCTGCAGGAGGTGGGAGAGAAGCAGGTAGAGGAGGGATCCAGCAGGAAGAAGAGCAGAGCATTCTCCCTGGGAAGGGAGAAAGAAGGATGCACCTTTCGTTTAACAGCTCAGTGTTACAGGGACCGGAGGTGAGGTCACACCTGCTGGTTCCACAGCGCCTGTCTCTGCCATGAGTTGTTCAGATGTCAGAATTGGTGAAAAGTTTGAGATTGTACCAGCTGGTCCAGGAAAAGTAATGGGGGAGCTACAAAGCTTGTAGAAGGGCAGCAGGGCTGTCCTGTGCACAGGGGCTCCAGGGCACGTGAGCCACACTGTGGTTAGGGCCAGGCCTCCCAGGAGTGACCCAGACCAGCCTTTTCTTTCTCATTCTCTCATCCTCTGAATTCAAAAGCTTAAATATGCCATGAAAGGTCCATCCAATAAAAAGAAACTATTTGCCTCCTGGGCTCAGAAATGGTATGTAAGGAAATTGCAAATCTACTGACTGTGACAGAAAGCAAATCAGTGGCTGCTTGGGATGGGGTGGAGTGGGAGGGGCTGTAGGGAGGGATTCCAAAGAAGCATGAGGAAGCTTTGGGAGTCATGCTGCTCCTGGTCTTGACTATTGTCATGGTTTTGCCGGTGCGTACGTGTGTCAAAATTGATCAAAACAAAAATTTTTTTTCAGACGGAGTTTCACTCCTGTTGCCCAGGCTGGAGTGCAGTGGCACAATCTCGGCAGGCACCCACCACCACGCCTGGCTAATTTTTTGTAGTTTTAGTAGAGATGGGGTTTCACCATGTTGGTCAGGCTAGTCTCAAACTTCTGAGTGTGATTCACCCACCTCGGCCTCCCAAAGTGCTGGAATTACAAGTGTGAGCCACCATGCCCAGCCTTGTTCTCTTGTATGTCAGTTACCCCTCCATGAGGCTGCTAAACATCCTCCCAGCACACACACAGACAGACACACACCTGCCTGCCCTCACGCAGTTTGCAAGGCAGTAGTTGAAGTTACACTATAATCCCTCAAGCATGCTCACCTCGCTCTCCAAACCTGCCCTCTTGCAGGATCTACGGTTCTTCTAAGTGTCCTGGTCACAAGGCAGCTAGATCAACACTCAGAGGTACAGAGCAGGGCAGAATGTGGTCCCTGCATCTGTCTCGCCCCCACGATCTTGACACACAGAGACCTTCCCAGGAGCTGTGACTTGAACTTCACAATCTGCAGGGCCCACCCAGGAGCCGTGTCCTCCTCACAGGCAATGAGATCCCCTCCTCTCTCCACCTGTGTAGGAAGATTGGCAACAAAACAGAGAGAACGTGGGAGGTAAAACACTGAGGGGGTGGATGGACCACAGCTGAGAGTTCCCAGGGCACACATAAAAACTATTGGGATAGACCAAACCTGAGAGTCCCCAGCATGAGGTAAACACTGAAGGAATTAATAGACATACCTGAGGGTCTCGAGGATGGAGGTAAAACACTAAGAGGATGGATGAACCACAATGGAGAGTCCCCAGAATAGAGATCAAACACTTTGGGGATCGACCACATCTGAGGGTCCCAAGGCAGAGGTAAACGCTAAGGAAATGGATGGACCACACCTGAGGGTTCCCAGGATCGATGTAAACACTAATGGGATGGATAGACCACACCTGAGAGTCTCGAGGATCACGGAAAAACACTAATGGGATGGATTGACCACACCTGAGGGTCTCCAGGACCGAGGTAAACACTAATGGGATGATGGATGGCACCTGAGGGTCTCTAGGAAAGACGTAAAACACTAAGAAGATGGATGGATCACACCTGAGCATCCCCAGTACAAGGACCGCACTAATAGGATTGACCACACCTGAGGATCTCCAAAACAGAGGGAAACACTAAGGGAATGGATGGGCCACATCTGAGGGTCCTCAGGACAGAGCGAGGGACGGCTGTTGTTGGGATAGTAATTCCACATCTTTGGAGAACAAGAATTCCAGGTAGTTCTCTTCTCTCCAAACAGCGTGGTTATGAACTAGCTCTCACTCCAGGAGGCTTTAAAGCTTCAGATAACATCTGTGGTAATAAAGAAAAACAGGCCGGGTGCCACGGCTCACATCTGTAGTCCCAGCACTTTGGGAGGCCAAGGTGGGAGGACCACTAAGGCCAGGAGTCTGAGACCAGCCTGGGCAACATAGCGAAAGCCCATCTCTAAAATAATTTCAAAATGTAAAAAAAATAAATAAATAAATAAAAAATAGGGGTAACTGTCACAACTAACATATTGTTACAAACAAAATTTACACGAAGGTGAAAAAAATCAACTTTTTTTTTTTTTTAACCAGAACGATGCCTCAGTCTAGGGAGAGGTATTTCCTCTACTGAAGCAGCTGAAGCCCTGAGCTGCTGTCCACAGGCGGACGGACTCTCCGGGAGCCCTCAGTGGGCCTCGGCTCCTCCACGTCAGCTCCTCTCTTGTCCCTCTGCTGGTCCACGGGCGCCACTGCAGCTGGCCAGGTCTCCTGGGAGTCAGAGAGGGCCATGGGTTCCACCCCAGAGCCCACCTCATCAGCACTGTGCTCTCACCATCTGAGCACCAGCCCGGAGGAAAAGGAGAAAGAAAGGGTGAGGCTGATCCCCCAAGCAAAATGGAAATGCCTCCACCTCCCACCCTCAAAAGCAGCCAACAATGGACCCTGGGCACCGGGGGCCTCATAGGGAGTTGTTTGCATCACAGTAAAATCTACAAAGTTCCTACGGCGCGTGAGTGGATGCTTCCTCAACACGGGAATGTCCGGCTGCCCCAAGGAATCTCCGGTAATGTCGAGATCTTTGAATAGGAGCAAGGGATCAAGGCCGACGGCAGCTCTGAGGGCCTCAGTTTCCATCCATGAGGGCAAGCTCCCCTTTGGGAATCTGGGTTATGGTTCCCGAGATGGGGACAAGAGGCCTGCACTGACGGCTGTATTTACAAAAATCCATCAAGTAAACACGCCTGTGAAAGTCAAAGCAGCACAGCAGCTCACCGGAAAGGTGAAGGTTTCTCTCATCACACCCATAGAGCTAAGGGGGCGGGGTGGGGGCAATCCCATTGCACGCGTGTGCTCTGTGCACTCACAGCCGCCCCTCCTCTGCTCTCTGCCTCCCGATTTGCGTAGTGAGAGGCAGACACCAGGCTTGAATCAGGAGGGCCAGCGCCCTGTCCCAGTGAGTTTGGGTCTTGAGACAGTGAGTAGCCAGGGTGTAGAGAGGAAGGGATTTATCGACAAAGTTATCTGACTTTGATTCTTGAGCTCAATAGGGAGAGTTTGAATAACAAGGGACACCGATACTAACACACGTGTTAAATAGACAAACTGCTTCCCATGTTTGATAGGCAATAAATGTCGCATTTCTTTACACTTCTAAGCAAAGTCAAGTCTCATTCTCACTTGCTCATTTTCCGAGAGTGAGAAAGCCCAAGATCTCATGGCCCTTCCCCTTCCTCGGGTTATGGACACCAGGGCCCTGGGGACTGCAGAGCTGGGGAGGTCTCCTGGGAGTCATGGGGGCCATGGAGGAGAGCGGAGGAGAGAATGCTGTTCCTGCGTGTGATCAGGTGGCTGTCAGATCCCCGCTCCTACATTCAGTAGGGAGTGACCTTC
>NW_016803512.1:882634-887056 GCF_001698545.2 Rhinopithecus bieti
TATCATTACTTGCGCTATTGACAAGTACCAAATGCACACTGTGTAACTACATCAAACCCATCCACCTAACAGCCCAATTCAACGTATTCGACTGTTCAGAGCCCTGAATGACATCTTGATAAAGCACCAAAAGTTGTTTCCATAAAGATCTTCAAGGTGTTTGACTCTGAGCACATCTTGTCAGACGCCCATAAAGGAAGTTGACTCTCACCGGGTTCCAGGTATTACGTGGTTACATCCAGAACAGCCCATCTGACAAGTGGCAAATACCTGTGGAAAACCAATTAACCATGCTCCTCAGTTTACCCTGGAGGATGGTGGGGGATGACGCAATAAAGTTTGCTTGGAGCCTGCTTCAAGTTCCAGCTTCCTTGGAGTTAGTCCTATTTACAATTTAAAACACGCAAAAATCCACGCTTGTGCATGAAATATGTGTTTCTTCAGAACATGAGGCTAAGATAACATGCATATGATGGGATGATGGGCTGTTCGCAGAGAAATCCCCGTCCAGGGCACACTCAGGCCTGGCGCCTGGCCTGCCCCTCACCTGACAGGAGGAAGGTTTCTCTGGGTGGTCCCAGGCGGCACAGGTGACCCACGGCGAGGAGCCTCTGGGGGGCTCAGCGAACCCAGCGTCCACTCAAGCTCGTCCTGCGCCTGCAATCCACGCGGTGCCGGGTCCCCCCACCCCGCCAAGTGCCTGGGGCTCCCCGCTGCTTTCGAGGTCTACAGAGTGGGTTTCTTGCAAATCACATCCTTCAGCTGGAGGACCCCAGAAAGGCAGAGCTCCCGTTCGGAGTGTGCTGGTCCCGGACGCAGACCTGCTCCCAAATGCCCTGGGGTCGGGGCTTAAGGCCTGGGGATCGCAGGAGCCTGGTTTCCTCACCGCGGTGCTCACAGCCGCTGCCTCTTCCCCGGGCGCCCAGTCTGAGGCCGCCGGGTCTGTGGACGCGGATCCGAGGCGGAGCTTCCCGAGGATGGGCTCCGCTCCAAAGTCACTCCTGAGGAGTCTTCTGCATCCTGCCCTTTGTCAGCGCCGGTCCTCATTCCACCGGCCCAGGGCCTTCAGGAGGGGCGGCACTCTCCGGCTGCGGGCGGCCCGGCGCTCGCCCCCCTCGGCCCCAGGTCCCCACTCGCCCCTCTCGCCCCGCCTCGTCCCGCCTCGCCCCCATCGCCGTCCTTGGCCCCCTCGCCGTCCTCCGGCTTCCCGCCCCTCCCCGGGGCTCTGCGCTTGCGTCCGAGGCGCCCTCTCCGGGGACAACGGGCCGTTGCTCCGCAGGCTGCAGTCAGGGCTGACTTCACCGGGCGAGGATGGGCGAGGCGCTGGGCCGAGAGGTATGTTTGAAACGATTCGCGTATGTGAATCTACTTTTTGAATTGTAAATTGTATGAAATCTAAATACAAATCATGTTATTTTTTATGAAAATTTCGTGTCTGAATTAGGAAGTGCTATCAATATAAAATATCAGATTTCAAAACGTAGTGCAAAATAGAAGGTGAAATATTTCATTCATGTTTATGTTGATACATGTTGAAATGACACTACTTAGGACATATTGAATTAAATATATTATTAAAATTCATTGCACATATTTCTCTTTTTTAAGTGGCTACTACAAACATTAATCATGTGTGTTCTTGCATTATATTTCTACTGGACCGTGTGCTGTACAAGAAAATGGAAAAAGTATAAAAATTATCCAGCTCAGTCCAGGCGCAGTGGCTCACACCTGTAATCCCAGCATTCTGGAAGGCTAAGGTGGGTGGATCACGAGGTCAGGAGATCCAGACCATCCTGGCTAACACAGTGAAACCCTGTCTCTACTAAAAATACAAAAAATTAGCCGGCATGGTGGTGGGCGCCTGTAGTCCCAGCTACTCGGGAGGCTGAGGCAGGAGAATGGCCTGAACCCGGGAGGTGGAGCTTGCAGTGAACCAAGATCACTCCACTGCACTTCAGTCTGGGCGACAGAGCGAGACTCTGTCTTAAAAAAAAAAGAAAAAAGAAAAAGGGCATTTTCCTACGTAAGCATAATCCATTATCACATTTAACAGAATTTACAGTAATTCCATAATGTTATCTAGAATATCTAGTCCATATTCAAAGTTCCCCAACTAAAAAAATGTTTTTCCCAGCAGATTGCTCTGATTTCATCAGGGTTGTTCTTGGGGTTTACAACAGGTGCTGTTTTAACTTCCTCCTTTCTTCTCTACATTTTCTGCAAACTAAAAGCTAGATCTCAAGCTGTGCTGGCCAGTACGGTAGTCACTAGCCACATATAAATTTAAATTAACTGAACTGAAGTGAAATTCAGCTCCTCAGTCAGGCAAACCACATTTCAAGTGCTCAGTAGCTGCTTGTGGCCACTGGCTGTCATACTGGACAGTGCAGAGGGAGAACATTCCCATCACCTCAGAAGGTTCTGCTGGACAGTGCTGCTCCTGATATCCGACGTGTTTTTAAGCAAACTTTTTTTTTTTTTTTGAGACGGAGTCTCGCTCTGTAACCCAGGCAGGAGTGCAGTGGCATGATCTTGGCTCACTTCAACCTCCACTTCCCGGACTCAAGCAATCCTCCAGCCTCAGCCTCCCAAGTAGCTGGGATCACAGGTGCCAGCCACCACGCCTGGCTAGTTTTTGTTTTTTGTAGAGACAGGTTTTCACCATGTTGCCCAGGCTGGTCTCTACTCCTGACTCAAAGCAATCTGTCCATCACGACCTCCCAAAGTCCTGAGACTACAGGCGTGAGCCACCATGCCCAGCCTAGGCAAACATTTTTGGCAAGAAAACTTCATATCGCATCGTTCAGAAAATGATTTCACTGGCCGGGCATGGTGGCTGACACCTGCAATCCTAGCACTTTGGGAGGTTGAGGTGGGCGGATCACTTGAGGCTAGGAGTTTGAGACCAGCCTGGTCAACATGGCGAAACCCTGTCTCTACTAAAAATACAAAAATTCCAAGTGTGGCGGCAGATGCCTGTAGTCCCAGCTTACGGGCTGACGCTGGAGAATCGCTTGAACCGGGAGGCAGAGGTTGCAGTGAGCTGAGATTGTGCCATTCCACAAATTCCCAAAACACTCCTAGATGAAGTGGTATCCCTTCACTGAGAACTGGCCTTTCAGGGAACAGACATACCATGCAACCTAGTGAACTGGGCTGGACCAAGACAGGTCCAGGGAGCAGGTGGGCTTCTAAAGGGGCAGCACAGTTCATTCCCAAATTTGTTGCCATCAGGGAATATACCATGACTTACCAAACCTTCCAGTGATTCCAGAGAAAGCTAAAATCCAGATTCTTATGTGAAATCTTTTGATTTCTACATATCGGCAACAACTTTTAAGATTTTTAAACATTCTGGGAATCAAAACAGTTCTGCTGGTTTGGTGTGGCTCATGTTGCCTCACTTTGCAAAGTGTTAAGTGCTAGTGAAATTTTAGTGTTTTTTTGAGACAGGGTCTCACTTTGTGGCCCAGCCTGGAGTGTAGTGGCCATGATCTCCGCTCACTATGGGCTCGACCTCCTAGGCTCAAGCGATCCTCCCACGTCTCAGCCCCCCAGGGAGCTAGGAGTGCAGCTGCCCCGCCACAATGTCCGGCTTTTTTTTTTTTTTTCTTTTTTGGTATTTTAGTAGAGATGGGGTTTCCTCCTGTTGGCCAAGCTGGTCTGAACTCCTGGTGTCAAGTGATCCGACCGCCTGGGCCTTCCAAAGTGCTGGAATTACAGGCGTGAGCCACCGCACCCGTCCAAAATTTTCCTTTGAAATTCCCTTCTTTTCCAAGTGAGGAAACAGACTGAGTGTATAGTGACTTAGCCAGGCCACATAGTTGGATACTAGAGATAGTAGTCACAATCGCTAACATCTGCCATGTAGTCCTTACTGCAAATCTTGGTTAATAATGAGGTCGGCTTTTTGTTATCCCACTTAACTAATTAATAGGAGAAGCCAGCTCTGATTTCCGGTCCACTATCGTGCACTCTTTCTTGCCAAGCCGTCATAGTCATTAAAAAAAAAAAAAATTCCCGCTTTCCTGCCTCGCCTGCGCGTTTCCTTAGTTGCCCTTTCGGGGCTTGTTCTGATGAGTGCTGCAGAAAAATGACGAAGTGGAAAATATAGAACATGAAATGAAAATTTAAAAGAGGAAATGGTGTCACAAAGAAAACGACGGCCACGGGACACCCCCTCCCCCCCGCCCCCCCGCGAAGCGCCGCAGGGGGCACAACGGTCCTGGGAGAAAGTTCAAGAGGAACTTCCCCGCGAACACGTCCTGCCTGCGCCAGGGAATATGCACACTTTTTATGTTATTGGACCTTCCCGAACCTTTCGAAGCTGAAGGAAGGCGAGGCGGGCAGTGAAGAGGAAGAAAAATCTCGCCTATCGAAGGGAAAGGCGGTGCCCGGCCGCGCCCACCCCGCGCCCAC
>NW_016803512.1:887506-916345 GCF_001698545.2 Rhinopithecus bieti
GGCGGAGGGCTGGTCGGCGCCCATCCTGACCCTGGCACGCAGGGCTACCGGGAACCTGTCGGCGAGCTGCGGGAGCGCGCTGCGCGCGGCCGCGGGGCTGGGCGGCGGGGACAGCGGGGACGGCACGGCGCGCGCAGGTAGGCTCAGGCCGGGTCTGTCCCATGGCTGACCCGCGTGTCCCCGCTGGCCGCTGGCGCGGGCGCGGGCGCGGTGGGGGCCGGGCTGGGAGGGCGCTGGCTAGTCGGGGAGGTTACGCGAGCTGTTTGTTGGCCGGCGGACGGCGCCTGGCTGCGCGTGGGTCTTTACTCCGGCGGCCCAGCCGAGACCGCCCCCGGCAGCCCCGCGTGCCTGAGCGCGCTCCGGCTCCCGCGCCTCTGTGCTCTCCCACTAACTAGGTGACGGACGTGTGCGCGTCCGGGCTTCGAAACTCTGTAGTAACTCCCCACACGGCACGGAGCCAGCACTGTTCTGCTTTTCAGCGGCTCAGTGCGGGAGTGGATCGCTGGCGGGTGTCGGGAGGGCGCGGGCCCTGTGCGCAGCGGACCAGCGGCGCCTCGGCTCACCTCTGCCTGTGAGATGGCGATTTTACAGTCACCCGATGATCTCTGAAGGACTTTTCAGCCCTTGTAATGAATAGAGTGCCAGCATATCAGTGATAGTAAGATTTTAACTTAGCCCTCCAACGCCAGACATCCAGAGCTGTGCTATCCAATACAGCAGCACGCATGTTTTTGTGTGTGTTTTTGTTTTTTGTTTTTATTTATTTTATTTTTTTTGAGACCGAGTCTTGCTCTGTCGCCCAGGCTGGAGTGCAGTGGTGTGATCTCGGCTCACTGACACCCCTGCCTCCTGGGTTCAAGCTGTCCGCCCGCCTCAGCCTCCCGAGTAGCTGGGACTACAGGCGCCCACCACCATGCTCGGCATGAGCCACCCCCCGGCCCCGTATTTTTGGTCGAAACGGGGTTTCACCATCTTGGCAAGGCTGGTCTTGAACTCCTGACTTCGTGATACACCTGCCTCGGCCTCCCAAAATGCTGGGACTACAGGCTTGAGCCACCGCCCGCAGCTGAATTCCTCAATTTCTAACTGAATCAAATTGAAACTGAGTACTTTTAAATTGAATTAAAAATTGAGTTCCTGGGCCGGGAGCGGTGGTTCACGCCTGTAATTCCCAGCACTTTGGGAGGCCGAGGCGGGCGGATCACGAGGTGAAGAGATCGAGACCATCTTGGCCAACACGGTGAAACCCCGTCTCTACTAAAAATACAAAAAATTGGCTGGGCGTGGTGGCATGCACCTGTAGTCCCAGCTACTCAGGAGGCTGAGGCAGGAGAATCGCTTGAACCCGGGAGGCGGAGGTTGCAGTGAGCCGAGATCGCACCACTGCACTCCAGCCTGCCTGACAGAGCGAGACTCCGTCTCAAAAAAAAAAACAAAAAAACCCCGGAGTTCCTCGATTACAGCGGCCACGTTTTAAGTGCTCAGTAGCCTGTGTGTGGCCAGTGGCTACTATATGAGAGAGCATAGCATAGAACATTGCCAACTTCATAGAAAATGCTGGGACAGAGCTGAGGAAAGGTGGTGGTGCCTTCCAGGGAGCATCATAGCACAGCCTTGAGGCCTCCTGATTCCTCCCCATCCACTGGTACCTTTGCTGTAGATGCACTGACCCCCAGGTAGTGAATTGTGAGATTTCCAGTGGTCAAGAAGGATTAATGAGTAAAGTTGAAAGGCTGACTGGTTTTGAGATCCTAGCAGTGGAAAGTAGTATTAGAGGGTGATGCGAGCCTGTGCAGCCCGGGAATCTACTTCCCTCTAGCTTGACACCTTTTCCGGAGATTTCCACACATCAGTGGATGCTGAATTGCATACTCGTTGACAGTAAATACTGAAAGTCAAGGCATGGCATCCCCTGGAGGCCTCTTAGATATTTCGTGGCAGGAGTAAGCAAATAATAAATGTTAATTCTTCCCTGATAGAATTTCTTTCCTTTAATGCAGAATCAAGGAAACAAAAAGATAAAATGATATGTGTCAGTACCTGGCACAGAATAGTAAGTGTTTGCTGAACAAATGCGTATTTGAAAAATACCTGTTTTCCATCTATGGAAGTGATATAAACAATAGCCAACACTTATATTGTCCTTCAAAGGTGCCAGGCATTAGTCTTAAATCTGTACAAGTATTCATTTATTCCTCACAACAACCCTATGTGATAGCAGGACTAGCTTCATGGGTGTACGGTCAATGCAGGCTTTGATCACTCTGGTGGAAAGGGCCAGGCACTCAGAAGTATCCCATGCTTGAAATTCTTAATTTTATCTTTGAATTTGTGTTTTTTAAGTGAAGGCAAATGGGACAGGTTCTCAGCTGCCCTGGCCCCCTAGAGCTGCCCTGGGGCTTCTCCCTAGCCTCCCTGATCCCACTCTTGCCCAGGCAGCGTTGGGATTGTACCCTCTGAATCTCAGGGCAGGGTTGTGGGTGCCACAGCACATTAGGCAGGCAAGTGGGCAGGGCCTCTCACCCGCCCCATCCCTGCAGGGAAGTTGCAATCCATTAGGGCTGTAGTAAGGGGGAGTCTGACTTCCACGCTCTGCTCCAGGCCAGGAATTTTGCACTGAGCCTTGTAAATTATGCAGATGGCACAGAGTGATGAGTACCATTATTATCCCCGTTTTATAAAGAGGTAAACTGAATTAAAGAGAAGTAACTTCATCAACTGCAAAATGTCAATATATATGCCCCATATGGATTTTAAAAAACTAGGCCAGGCATGGTACTCACGCTTGTAATCCCAGCATTTTGGGAGGCCAAGGCGGGTGGATCACCTGAGGTCAGGAGTTCGAGACCAACCTGGCCAACATGGTGAAACCCCATCTCTACTAAAAAAAAATACAAAAATTAGCCGGGCATGGTGGTGCGCACCTGTAATCCCAGTTACTCAGGAGGCTGAGGCAGGAGAATTGCTTGAACCTGGGAGGCGGAGTTTGCAGTAAGCCAAGACCATTCTACTGCAAGACTGTCTCAAAAAATAATAATAATTAACTCGATTTAAGGAAAGTATTAATAACTGCCACTCACTCTAGCAAAAATGGTGACCATGGCTTAAAAAGAGATGAAATCTGGGGAACTGCTGGGTAGAGCCATGTGGCTGGTCCCGAAGGTCACCAGGATTTGAAGCCATCAGGTAGGACAGGAGCAGAGGTGGGGAAAGGAAATGGGCCAAGGGCGGTATGCTCTGCAGCGACACAAGAAAAACAGGTTGGGAGAAAGACAGTGACACCACTTCAGCCAGGCCCAGGCCCAAGGCTGACTCATGGTCTATTTCCCCACTGATCTGCCTACACAAGCACTGTGGACAGGCAGGACTTTCAGAGGGAGCAGTTTAGGAGCAGAGATTGAATGTGAGCAGCACTCTTACTGGATAATATTTTTTCAATGGTAGAAGCTAAAGGAAATGCTGCAGAATGTTTTGAATACTTGTTTTAAAATGTCCCGGTCAGGCACAGTAGCTCACGCCTGTAATACCAGCACTTTGGGAGGCCGAGGTGGGTGGATCACCTGAGGTCGGGAGTTTGAGACCAGCCTGACCAACATGGAGAAACCCCATGTCTGCTAAAAATACAAAATTAGCCAGGTGTGGTGGCGCGTGCCTGTAATCCCAGCTACTCAGGAGGCTGAGGCAGGAGAATCTCTTGAACCCGGGAGGTGGAGGTTGCAGTGAGCCAAGATCGCGCCATTGCACTCCAGCCTGAGCAACAAGAGTGAAACTCCGTCTCAAAAAGAAAAAAGGTTGTCCCATGTGGGGTCTGGTATGTGATTGCATTGTCCATAGGTGTCCTGTTTGGTTCTGGGGGATTTTTTTTTAAGGTAATAAGTGAACATGATTTTTAAAAATCAAACCATACAAAAGCACATTCGGACAGGCGTGGTAGCTCATGCCTGTAATCCCAGCACTTTGGGAGGCCGAGGCGGGTGGATCACTTGAGGTCAGGAGTTCGAGACCAGCCTGGCCAACATGGTGAAACCCCATCTCTACTAAAAATACAAAAATGAGATGGGCATGGTGGCACACACCTGTAATCCTAGCTACTCGAGAGACTGAGGCAAGAAAATTGCTTGAAACCAGGAGGCAGAAGTTGCAGTGAGCCAAGATCGTGCCACTGCGCTCCAGCCTGGACAACAAGAGTGAAACTCTGTCTCAAAAAAAAAAAAAAAAAAAAAAAGGGCAAATACTAAATCCTCCTTCCCAGAAATTTTCTGCAGTACTATTGTATCTTTGAGCTTTTCTGCACATCACACATGTGCTTTCCTCTCTCAACACTGGCTGTTTCCACACAAACAATAGGATGTACCCACAAGGAATACATCTTGCTTTTCAGAGAAATGCTTCCTAAAGGATGAGTAACAAACATGCGTGTTTTAAGAATTAACATGCTGGCGGGGTGCAGGTGGCTCACGCCTGTAATCCCAGTACTTTGAAAGGCCAACGAGAGAGGATTGCTTGAGCCCAGGCAAGCAATGGGCTTGTCACTTATTGCCAGTCAAGAGACTGGCCTGGCAATTTATTTAGCAATTCAGTAGGTGTAGAACTTCGTGATATTCTGTGTGTCATGTTGAACTATTATTAATGAAACTTAGAGATGTGAATGGTTTGGCCAAGGTCATAAAGCCATAAATTGAGAGATGGAACCGCTAAAAGATCATTCCGGGTTTAATTTTCCATGCCTCTAACTTGAGTACTAATGGGAACAGGTCACCCACAGTAGAGGATGCATGAGATGGCAAAATACTGCCAGCAGCACTTCCAGAGACAGCACCACTCAGCGCTGATTGCCTGGAACACTGGTCTTAACATTTTTTGCTCATGTAACCCCCTAAGAAAACTGCCTTTTTTTTTTTTTTTTTGAGCCAGAGTTTCGCTCTTGTCACCCAGGCTGGAGTGCAGTGGTGAGATCTCGGTTCACTGCAACCTCTGCTTCCCAGGTTCAAGCGATTCTCCTGCCTCAGCCTCCCAAGTAGCTGGGACTACAAGCATGCACCACCACGCCCAGATAATTTTTTGTATTTTTAGTAGAGACAGGGTTTCACCATGTTGGCCAGGCTGGTCTCGAACTCCTGACCTCAAGTGACCTGCCCGCCTCAAGTGATATGCCCGCCTTGGCCTCCCAAAGTGCTGGGATTACAGGCATGAGACACTGCTCTCAGCTGAAAACTCCAACTTTTAAAGTTAACGTATAAGATTCTTCATCATATTTTAAAGTTGCTCAGAATTCATTTTCTGGCATAGTGTAAATATTGACTTTTTAAAATAAAACTGTTACATTGTGTTTTGAAATGTGTCAAGTGGTATGTAAATACCTTAATGAATTGATAATTACCACCATCCATCTTTAAAATAGGAAGTTATTTAATATTTGAAAATTTTACATTTTCCTTTTATTCATTGAACTTGAATTTCCATTCCACTTCTGCCATAGAATTAATGTAATAGATTTGTATGGTTTTCAAAGTGTTATTGGTCATCCTATAAGTCTCAGCAAAAAGTATGTAAATAAGTTAAAGTTTAATAAATTTTTATTATGACTAAAGCTCTAAGTGTATAAAAATTTTTCTTCTGGAGTGAATTATCATTAAGTTTATTAGTAATGCTACATTGGTAACAGGAACATAAATATAATTTTTATAAAGAATTATACATAAATTTTTCTTGAATTGCATTTTTTTTTGAGACAGGGTCTCATTCTGTTGCCCAGCCTGGAGTGCAGTGGCGCAATCTCGGCTCACTGCAAGCTATGCCTCCTGGGTTCAAGCGATTCTCCCACCTCAGCCTCCCCAGTAACTGGGACTACAGGTGTGTGCCAGCACGCCTAGCTAATTTTTGTATTTTTAGTAGAGACGGGGTTTTACCATGTTGTCCAGGCTGATCTCGAACTCCTGACCTTGTGATCCACCTGCCTCAGCCTCCCAAAGTGCTGGGATTACAGGCGTGAGCCACCACGCCCAGCCAATGAATTGCATCTCTTAATGAGATGAATGGTGTTGGTTTTTGTTATTAGCATATATCTGTAGACAAATACATATGATTTACTGCTAAAGTGTGATAGAATTCAGCATCAGTTTTAGTCCTGTTTTTTGTTTGTTTGTTTTAGTAATGTTGGTCATCTCTGAACTCTTTCCAAGTTATATGCCCCAAATCACACTGATCTAATGCCAAAAATTATTTTTTGTTCCCTTATTTTCATTCAAAGCAAATAACTGAAAATTGCCTGACCTGCAGCCTAATCATATTAAGGAAATTTCTCAACTTTTGGGAGTTACCAAAAAAAATTTTACCAAGACTTATCAAGTGTGAGCCAGGCACGGTGGCTCACGCCTATAATCCCAGCACTTTGGGAGGCTGAGGTGGGTGGATCGCCTGAGGTCAGGAGTTCAAGACCACCCTGGCCAACATAGTGAAACCCCGTCTCTACTAAAAATACAAAAAATTAGCCAGGCATGGTGGCGGGCGCCTGTAATCCCAGCTACTGGGGAGGCTGAGGCAGAAGAATCTCTTGAACCCAGGAGGCGGAGGTTGCAGTGAGCCAAGATCGCACCATTGCACTCCATCCTGGGCAACAAAAGCAAAAGTCTGTCTCAAAAAAAAAAAAAGAAAAGACAAGACTTATCAAGGGATCATTTCACTTCTTATTCTTTCACTTAGGCACTTTGTTTAACCCAGAATACTCAGAATGGTTGCAGACATCTGAATATTGCTTATTTCATTCACCTTTGCCAATACAATACTTTTGACAAAAATACTTTTAGTTTATCATGTATTTCAAATCCATTTTCATCAAAAACTTAGCTGCAGTTTGCACTCGTTTAATTTATGGAAAATGGCCATCAAGCTAATGGCATATCTTAGGGTTGTGGATAGCGACTGGTTGAACATAATTACATAGATTTGTGGGGAGAAAAATTTAACTTTCTAAATTCAGGATACCCAGGCAGAGGGTTAGAGACCACCCCTCTGCCCCAAGCCCAAGCTTAACTAAATACCATAAAGCAGTAAAAGATAGGTCTTCACATTTTCGGTTACTTAATCATCAAGGGCGACTCCCCCTCCATTCGGTGTGTGGAACCTAGTGCACCCCAGGTCACTGTATCAAGAGGAAGACAGGTTATGGAGTGAGTTGGCCTTCTTTAGAGGGAGGAGAAAGAGTGCCTGTGAAACTTGAAAATCTGGAAATTGAGTTCCTTAAAACATCTGGGCATACCTAGCTTTGGCAAGACTGCTGTATATGTATTCCAGTTTCAAGACCACTAGATTATAGAACTGGGCTTGGTGTCTTTAAGGATAGATCTTTACAAATTGCTTTTATGGTTATTGCTCTCTTCAGAGTTTCTCCCTTCTCTTGATGAAGTTTTACAACTTTCATTTCCTTTGCCAATCATCCATTAAAGTTTTAAAATTTATAAATGTAATACATAGGCTTCTCTCGAAGTATAAAAATAATTATACTGGCCTGACGCGGTGGCTCGCACCTGTAATCTTAGCACTTTGGAACACCGAGGCGGGCGGATCACCTGAGGTTGGGAGTTCAAGACCAGCCTGACCGACATGAAGAAACCCCGTCTCTACTAGAAACACAAAATTAGCCGGGCGTGGTGGCACACACCTGTAATCCCAGCTACTCGGGAGGCTGAAGCAAGAGAATCGCTTGAGCTCAGGAGGCGAAGGTTGCAGTGAGCCAAGATCGCGCCATTGCACTCCAGCTTGGGCAACAAGAGTGAAACTCCATCTCAAAAAAAAAAAAAATTATACCACCCCCAACCAAATGCTTTACTTAACCCACTTTTAACCCTCTCCACAACCAAGGTGAAATGCTTAGGCTGTTTCTTCTTGCCCGTCAGCTCTCCCTCTACCTTCTTGGGTTTTGCTGAGATAATTTTGAATTTTTAGTCCCAGGATGTCTCAATATTTATTTAAGGCCTTTACTACAAGTTCATGGCCATAATATTATCGTTCTTTTAGATTTAACTGTAGTTAACTATAAAAATATAGTACGTATAAATATGTTCTTTAATTGTCCATATTAATCAATGCTGGTGAAATAAAATAGGTAAACAAAGGATTAATATCCAAAATATGCAGGTCAGTAACACAAAGGCAAGCAATTCACAGAAGAAATACTAGGAGACAATAAAGAGAAGTTATTTAACCTCAGTAGTAATTGGACAGCTGCAAACCAAAACAATACGATCCCCGCCCCAATCCAATTGGTAAATATTTCGAACACAATGTAACCGCGCTCCCGGGTGAGGGCCGCGCTTTGCACCTGGGGTTTTCCTGCCAGGACTCTTATTTTGGGACTCTTTGCACCTGGGGTTTTCCTGCCAGGACTCTTACTCTAAACTTTTCGTTTCTAGGATACCAGCTTACTGGGTTTAAGAGAACGTTTGGCCAGCACATATAAATATCTGATGATAATTGCAGACAGTATTATACCCTCAAAACAGTGCGACAAGATAATGGGAGTTGAAATGGAACTCTCTGAATTCATTTGACTCCAACGGTTTTCCTTACCAAAAAAAGAAAGTGTGCGTAAAACCTAAAATTGTCCACTAGTAGCGGACGAAAGATGGGCAACAATAATTTGAGCCTGGAACTGAGGGGAAGATGCTTGCCTGCAGGCACCCGGCTGGCACTATCCGGCAAGAGAGAAGGCTGGAAAAGCCTTCTGGGCGGGGTGTGCATCCGCCCCCGTGCGGGCCAGAGGATGCAGAATGGCGCCCACTACCTCCGTAGGCGTGGCCTTGGGCTGGACTCGCCCAATAGGAATGCCTGGGGGCGGGACGCTTTCCCAGCACGCCCTCTAAAAGCTTGGGGCAGGGCTTCCTGTAGGTAGCGCCCTTCCATTGGTCGAAAATGGAACGGAGGTTGCGGGAGAAGCCAAACGCGGCGAGTCTTGCTGGAGCCGTCGCCGTAGCAACGCGCGGAGCCGCCTGGGAGAGGCCTCTGGAGCAGGAGGCCGAGTGGCTCTTCCGACCCGAGGCCCCGTTGGCCAGCTGGCGGGCTGTGGCCTCTAGGGATCAGGGACTACTTATCTGCGAATCCCGGTTATCCGCCCGCCAGCACGTCCGTTCCCTAAGCAGACCGCCTGGCCTCTTGCCTGACCCGTCTTCTCACTGTGGCCCGGAGTCTGACCTCCCCACACTGAGTCCACTAACGAAGCTATCCCTGCGCCTGCCCCACAGCGTCTAAGTGCCAGATGATGGAGGAGCGTGCCAACCTAATGCACATGATGAAACTCAGCATCAAGGTCTTGCTGCAATCGGCTCTGAGCCTGGGCCGCAGCCTGGATGCGGAGCATGCGCCCTTGCAGCAGTTCTTTGTGGTGATGGAGCACTGCCTCAAACACGGGCTGAAAGGTGAGCCTGAGGGGGCGTTTGGGAGCGTGGAAGTTCGGGCTGGGTGTTTGCTCAGCATTTTTTCATCAGTGCCGGACATCCCTCTAGGTGCTGAAATGCCAACAGTGTACAGAACAGACAAGGTTCCTGTCCTCAGAAGCGACTTTCTAGAGCAGCGCTGGAAAATAGAAATATGCAAGCTACATAGGCAATTTTAAATTTTCTAGTAGCCAAGTTTCTTTAATAGTGTTAGATGAGGCCGGGCGCCGTGGCTCACGCCTGTAATCCCAGCACTTTGGGAGGCCGAGGCGGGCGGATCACGAGATCAGGAGATCGAGACCAGCCCGGCCAACATGGTGAAACCCCGTCTCTACTAAAAATACAAAAATTAGCCTGGTGTTGTGATGGGCACCTGTAATCCCAGCTACTCAGGAGGCTGAGGCAGAGAATTGCTTGAACCCGGGAGGCAGAGGCTGTAGTGAGCTGTGATGGCCCACTGTACTCTAGCCTGGGCGATAGAGCGAGACTCCATCTCAAAAAAAAAAAAGGATTAAGCAGTGAAGTTGAGCAGCTTTCACTTTCACTTGGCTTTTGGGGGAGAGGCTGTGGGTCCCTGAAGAAATTTTGCAACCTGTTCTTATGAATAACACTTTTGTTTTTCCTTTTAGTTAAGAAGAGTTTTATTGGCCAAAATAAATCTTTCTTTGGTCCTTTGGAGCTGGTGGAGAAACTTTGTCCAGAAGCGTCAGATATAGCGACTAGTGTCAGAAATCTTCCAGAATTAAAGTGAGTGAGAAGTAGTTATGCCGATTTGATGATTTTAAAAACTCCCTCGTATTTACTCATTTCTCAATTCCTTGCTGATGAAGCCCTTTCTAATTGGAAAGAGCTCTACTGCTCATTATCCACATGATCTCGAGCAGGATTTGACTCTCTCTGAGCCTCAGTTTCCTTTTCGTTAAAATGGGGACAGTGATTCCTGCTTGCCACACCAGCCAAATAGGTTGAAAAGGTGTTGTCAACCAAAGGGCACTCACAGGAGGAAAAGGAACTACTGGTACACTCCTGGAATCACTGCTTCAGATACAGGTGGGCAGTTTTCTGAATAATACATTTTGGGCCAGATTGTAGATTCCAGGCCAAGGGACATTTGTAATTTGTTAGAGTGGGACTAACAAATTATTTGCCATGTCTGGATTTGTCCTTGGGATCGCTATGCTTAGGCTCAAAATCAAAACACAAGTAAGTCATCTTCATGGAATTTGGCATCTAGAAAGGGTCTTAGGGATCCTTGAGCCAATGCAAAAGAGCCCTCCGCACAGTTTCCCAGAGGGGACTGGACTGTTCAGCGTTTATTTGACCCTTCTTCTAGGGAGCCAGCCTATTCCATTTTCAGGGAATAATAACAGTCACTGCCCTCAGGGCCTGCTCTCTGACAGGCATTGTGCTGAGAACATTCCTTTTCATGATCTCATTTAATCCTCCACAACTGTCCTCTAGGATAGCTGTTAGTGTCCTCATCTACAAGTGTGGGAACTGATTAGAGTGGCTAAGTAACTTGCCCAAGGTGCCTCAGCAGGTGAGTGATGGAGCAGGAAGAAGACACGGGTCTGTTAGGCCCTGAAACCCTCTAAATCCCATGCAACTCCATTGCTGCCAAGTCCTGTGCATTTTTCTCAAGATTAGATTTAAGTCTTCTATGCAAATTCTGCCTGCCCGGCCTACGTGGCATATATTTAAAGTCTTTTGCACCTGTCAACCTTTCAAATGTTTATTTGATGACTTTTTTTTTTTTTTTTTTTTTTTTGAGACAGAGTCTCACTCTATCGGCTAGGCTGGAGTGCAGTGGCGCAGTCTTGGCCCACTGCAGCCTCTACCTCCTGGGTTCAAGTGATTCTCATGCCCCAGCTTCTTGAGTAGCTGGGATTACAGGCATGAGCCACCACACCCAGCTATGTTTTGCATTTTTCGTTGAGATGGAGTTTTACCATATTGGCCAGGCTAGTCTCAAACTCTTGACCTCAGGTGATCCACCCCTCTCGGCCTCCCAAACTGCTGGGATTACAGGCGTGAGCTACCGCGCCTGGCCTACAATATCATTTTTTAAATGGCCAAATAGTATTCTGTTGTATATCTAATTTTGTTTAACCCCCCTTGTGGCTGTCTTCAAATTCTTGTTACCACAAACCGTGATAATGATGTGGTGACCATCCCGAAACATACATCTTTGTGTCCATCTTCAGTTATTTCTCTAGGATATATTACTAAATGTAGAATTTTTGGTAACCTGTTGTCATCAAATTGCCACTAAAAAGTTGCACAGTTGACCAGGCACAGTGGCTCACGCCTATAATCCCAGCACTTTGAGAGGCTGAGGCGGGAAGAATGCTTGAGCCTAGGAGTTTGAAGCCAGCCTGGACAACATGGCGAAACCCCATCTCTACAAAAAAAAAAAAAAATTAGTTGAGTGTGGTAGCGTGTGCCTATGGTCTCAGCTACTCCGGAGGCTTAACACAGGATTATCACTTGAGCCTGGGAGTTCCAGGCTGCAGGGAGCCATGATCATGCCATTGCACAGCAGCATGGATGACTGAGCAAGACCCTATCTCCAAAAAAAAAAAAAAAAAGGAAGTTGTAAAGTTTACAGTCTCACCAAGCAGCACTTGAGAGGCCTTTTTTCTTTTAATGTTTAATGCAGGCCTGTTCTTTCTTTCTTTTCTTTTTTTTCCTCTTCTTTCTTTTCTGCTTCTCTGGAGATAATGCTAGAATACAGAGAAATTACACCTTCAAGATTGGGGCTGGGCGCAGTGCCTCACGCCGGTAATCCCAGCACTTTGGGAGGCCAAGGTGGGCAGATCACTTGAGGTCAGGCGTTGGAGACTAGCCTGGCCAACATGGTAGATGGTAGAAACCCCATCTCTACTAAAAATACAAGAATTAGCTGGGCGTGGTGGCAGGTGCCTGTAATCCCAGCTACTCGGGAGGCTAAGGCAAGAGAATTCCTTGATCCCTTGAGGTAGAGGATGCATTGAGCTGAGATCACAATGGTGAGCCAGGATTGTTCCACTGTACTCCAACCTGGGTGACAGAGTGAGACTCCATCTCCAAAAAAAAAAAAATTGGTTCCACAACATTGTGAATGTACTTAACACTACTTAACTGTAAGATTAAAAATGGTTAAGATGGTAAATTTTATGTTCTGTGTATTTTACCACAATTAATAATAAAACATAAAATTGTACCTTTAAGGCCAGGTGCAGTTGCTCATGCCTGTAATCCCAGCACTTTGGGAGGCCAAGGCAGTCTGATCACTTGAGGCCAGGAATTTGAGACCAGCCTGGCTAACATGACAAAGCCCTATCTCTACTGAAAACACAAAAATTAGCCAGACGTGGTGATGCACGCCTGTAATCCCAGCTGCTCGGGAGGCTGAGCCACGAGAATTGCTTGAACCCAAGAGGCGGAGGTTGCAGTGAGCTGAGATTGCACCACTGCACTCCAGCCTGGGTGACAGAGCAAGACTATCTCAGAAAAAAAAAAAAGAAAAAAATTGTACCTTTGAGCTAACCCCTTGGAGATTTTATAAGCTTCAACACTTTAGCAAGCACTAAGTTCTCTATTAGTCTTTTGAAAGAATGTTTATCCATTACACAAATCTAACCTGATATTTTCCTGTGATATTTTATGACTATAAGCAAAGCATTATCTAACTGTATTTGTAATAGTACTCAAAGGTGTGCAGTGAGCCATTTTCGATGCCTGCCCAGGCCACGTGCCTCCCTCCCCAACCCCAAACAGCCATTCTTTAGAGTATCCTCTGCATTTACAAGGGTGTGCTTCCTATGTATCTCCCTAGCTAAATCAGGTTTCTTTTCTGTGTTTGTTGTTGTTATGTCACAATAGTTTGATGCTCTGTTTGAATTCTAGGACAGCTGTGGGAAGAGGCCGAGCTTGGCTTTATCTTGCACTCATGCAAAAGAAACTGGCAGATTATCTGAAAGTGCTTATAGACAATAAACATCTCTTAAGGTATTTCATCAACTAGGTTTGCTTATCTTTTGCTTGGTAAATAATTAGAACATAGGCCGGGTGTGGTGGCTCAACGCCTGTAATCCCAGCACTTTGGGAGGCCAAGGCGGGTGGATTGCTTGAGGTCCAGAGTTTAAGACCACCATGGCCAACATGGTGAAATCTCGTCTCTACTAAAAATACAAAAATTAGCCAGATATGGTGGCGGGTGTCTGTAATCCCAGCTACTCAGAAGGCTAAGGCAGGAGAATCGCTTGAACCCAGGAGGCGGAGGTTGCAGACAGCCAACATCGCGCCACTGCACTCCCGCCTGGACGACAGAGGAAGACTCCATCTAAAAATAAATAATATATAGGCCGAGCGCTTGGATCACACCTGTAAACCCAGCACTTTGGGAAGCCGAGGTGGGCAGATCACAAGGTCAGGAGTTCAAGACCAGCCTGGCCAACATGGTGAAACTCTGTCTCTACTAAAAATACAAAAATTAGCTGGGCGTAGTGATGCATGCCTATAATCCCAGCTACTCGGGAGGCTGAGATAGGAGAATCACATGAACCTGGGAGGCGGAATTTGCAATGAGCCAAGATCGCGCCATTGCACTCCAGCCTGGGTGACAGAGTGAGATTCCTCCTCAAAAAAATAATAATTAGAACATAGTTCTGTAGATCATTTTGAATTAAAATAAGTGTATCAGCCAAGTGTGGTGGCTCATGCCTGTAATCCCAGCACTTTGGGAGGCCAAGGCAGGCTGATCACTTGAGGTCAGAAGTTCAAAAACAACCTGGACAACATGGTAAAACCCCATGTCTGCTAAAAATGCGAAATTAGCTGGGCATGGTGGCATATGCCTATAATCCCAGCTACTCGGGAGGCTGAGGCAGGAGGATTGCTTGAACCCAGGAAGCAGAGGTTGCAGTGAGCCAATACCACACCACTGTACCTCCAGCCTGGGCAACAGAGCGAGACTCTGTCTCAAAATAAAAAAATAAGTATATAATATTTACAGAAATTTATGACTGGTTCATTTTTCATATTTATAACTAAGCAAACATCATTATAAAAGGAATTTTCTCTAGACTATGGTGATTTACGAGGGAGGACTCTTTCCAGAGTTAAACCTCTGTTGTAATTGAGAGACATACTTTACAGCATAGCCTAAAACCCAAGCTTTTCAGTGTTTTCAAGGCATGGCTCATTATTGAACATATCTTTACACGACAAACACTGATTTACAATATTTCACGTACTCTGAGTACAGTTACACTGAGTAAGTTTGAGTTACAGATTTTGTTCTAATGAACTAATTCTCTTTCAATTAATTTTTTATTTATAATCAATACAAAATTATACATATTTGTGGGATACTGTGTGCATGTATATACTATATAATGATCAAATCAGGGTAATTACCATATTCCTCACTTTACTAATGAACTAATTCTTTTTTTTTTTTTTTTTTTTTTTTTTTGAGACGGAGTCTTGCTCTGCCACCCAGACTGGAGTGCAGTGGCCGGCTCTCAGCTCACTGCAAGCTCCGCCTCCCGGGTTCACGCCATTCTCCTGTCTCAGCCTCCCGAGTAGCTGGGACTACAGGCGCCCGCCTCGTCGCCCGGCTAGTTTTTTGTATTTTTTAGTAGAGACGGGGTTTCACCGTATTAGCCAGGATGGTCTCGATCTCCTGACCTCGTGATCCGCCCGTCTCGGCCTCCCAAAGTGCTGGGATTACAGGCTTGAGCCACCGCGCCCGGCTGAACTAATTCTTAAGGGAAAAGTTCTTATGCACACACACACAGTGGCCTGGATGCCACTGGATTTGGTACACGAGCAAGTCATCGCTGACCAGAGCAGTATCAGGCAGGGGATGGACCCCCCCCCCCCCCCCCCCCCGGCAAATGGTCACGATGACTGGGCAATAAGGAAGTAAAGCAGCAGATGTTGCTCCGTGGGACGCAAGAAGGAGAAGTGTTATGCTTGGATGTGGGATCCCATTTCCTGTTTATATGGACATAAGTGGAGAAGTAGTTCATATCAACACAGACGAGGAGCCAGTGGAGACACAGGTGGGGAGAGTGACAGGAGTCAAGAGGAGATGAGGAGAACTGGGGTCCAGGGTCTGCATGGAGGAGTTCACTTCAGACAGCAGGAGGGACGAGCCCGTTCTAAGCCACAGGAAGAGAAGAGAGGACGGGAGAAAAAGCAGCCGTTGAAGCAGTGAAGGGAAATGAAAGGGAGGGAGGAAATCCACAGTAGTATCTTCTGGCTCCAGGGCACAGTTGAAAAGGCAGTTCAGGGTGGGGAAGGAGTGGGGATGGTGAAGCTGTTTCTGAGCATCCCGCTGTCCTGTCCATCTCTTGTAGCGAGTTCTATGAGCCTGAGGCTTTAATGATGGAGGAAGAAGGGATGGTGATTGTCGGTCTGCTGGTAGGACTCAATGTTCTCGATGCCAATCTCTGCTTAAAAGGAGAAGACTTGGATTCTCAGGTAAAACGGAATTTTGGCTCTAGACAGAACACTCATTAGCCAGGGACTTTACCTATGATCTGCAGGCAGGTACTGAACCCAAAGAAGGGCAGATGGCAAAGAGCCCACTGGTAGAGGACCGGCCAGGGGCAGGTGGGGAAGCAGCGGGGAAGGTCTTGGAAGGGTGAAGAAGTTGCATAGCCAGAGGTACACTTGGAAAGCTTGGCAGGTGTGGGAACAGGCAGACAGCTCTCCGTGGCTGGAGCAGAGGATGCTCTGTGGCTGAGGTGAAAGTGGAGGCTGGGCCTGGTTGTGAGGCCATGGGTGCTATGCTGAAGGGTGTAGCTGGAGTGCAGTGGTGCGATCTCGGCTGACTGCAAGCTCCGCCTCCCAGGTTGGCGCCATTCTCCTGCCTCAGCCTCACGAGTAGCTGGGACTACAGGCACCCGCCACCACGCCTGACTAATTTATTTTGGTTTTTTTTTTGTTTTTTTTTTTTAGTAGAGATGGCATTTCACCGTGTTAGCCAGGATGGTCTCAATCTCCTGACCTTGTGATCCGTCCACCTCAGCCTCCCAAAGTGCTGGGATTACAGGTGTGAGCCACCGTACCTGGCCTGAAGGGTGTAGCTTTTATCCCCCTTTATCCTGAGCTTTAGGAAGCTGTTGGAGGTTTTTAAGAAGTAACTGAAATGATCATGCCTGGGTTTGAGAAAGCTCAATCTAGCAGCCACTCAGGTTATGAGTTAGAAGTGGCCAGGAATAGATATAGCAAAAGACTTGAGGTCGGGCGCGGTGGCTCACGCCTGTAATCCCAGCACTTTGGGAGGCCAAGGCAGGTGGATGACGAGGTCAGGAGATTGAGACCATCCTGGCTAACACGGTGAAACCCCGTCTCTACTAAAAATACAAAAAGCTAGCCAGGCATGATGGTGGGCACCTGTAGTCCTGGCTACTCGGGAGGCTGAGGCAGGAGAATGGCGTGAACCCTGGAGGTGGAGCTTGCAGTGAGCCGAGATCACACCACTGCACTCTAGCCTGGGCGACAGAGCAAGACTGTCTCAAAAAAAAGCCTTGAGTCTAGTCTAGAAGTCCCGCAAGGCTGGATGGGGAGTAGGAAGATAGAGTCAGGAGAGATTGGGAAGTCAGGTTGATAAAATGGCGCTAATGAGGGTAACCAGTAAGGTGTAGAGTCCTCTGTGGGAAGGACAGCCCTCTTGGGATGGGCTTTCTTCCTGCATGGGAGCTGGTAACCAGATCCAGGGCCTAAACTCCTGGTTGGCAGGGACTGTAAATGTGTGAGGGGGAATAGGCACGCTAACCCATTCCTCACTTCCACCCCCTCTTCAGGGCATCTGCAGCTGTGGCTGGGCCACTGCTAAGAAAAAAGAGATTATTTTACACTGTCTAGCAAAATTCCCAGCCTTTTTCCTGTATTGTGTTTGATGAATCTAAAGATTCCCTGATCCCTCCATGTGCAGGTCAATGTTTTTTTGTAACCTCTCCTCCCTTAAAAAAAAAAAAAGTTTGTCTTTGCATGTTGAAAATATCTTTTTTTGAATTCAGAGAAGTATTTTGAAAAGCCACTAAACATCACACATATTCTCATTACTCTGAGACAGATAATTCAGGGTTACGTTGTGGTATACATCCTTCCAGCACATGAATAAAGGTGTGTGCATGCATGTGTGTGTGTATATGTTTGTGTATTTTAGAGTGAGATGTTTGGAGGGTTTCTTTTTTTGTGAAACCAAACTATGATTATTTTAAGCACACCATTTTGTAATTTTTAAAAATGTAACAATATGTTCTACACAGTTCTCAATAACAAGAGATATAAACCATTTTAGATGACTGTAGTTTTCATTTTTTAATGTACCATTATGTAACCAGTACCTTATTAATTTAGATCATTTCCTTATTGTGACAGTATTATTGCTGGGCACATGGCTCACACCTGTAATTCCAACACTTTGGGAGGCTAAGGTAGGAGGATCACTGGAGCCCAGGAATTTGAGACCAGCCCAGACAACATAGTGAGACCTTGTCTCTACCAAAAATAAAAAAAATTAGCCAGGCATGGTGGTGTGCTGCCTGTCATCCCAGCTACTCTGGAGACTGAGGCAGGAGGATTGCTTGAGCCTGGGAGATCAAGGCTGCAGTGAGCTATAATCATGCCACTACCATACACTCCAGTCTGGGCAACAGAGCCAGACTCTGTCTGGAAAAAAAAAAAAACCACCAATATTATAGACATCCTTAAAGTAAAGTTCTCTGTACTCTTGTCCATTTATTTCCTTAGCATAATTTGGGGTTGTTGTGTCAAAGTATACAGCCTACATTTTGCTGGATAATGTAAAACCGGCCTCCGGAAAGGTCTTTGTGATAACCACCCACCAGCAGCGCGGGAGCCCATTTCCTCCCGACGCTGGATGTGGTGAGCATTCTTGGTCTTTTTCAGTCTCATGGATGAAACAACTCATCATCTCGAATTTACAAGTATTTTTGTGTTTTATTTGCCATTGGGGGTTTAGCATTTGTGATCATCTTTTCATACTTGGTCCATTTTTGAGTTTTCTTTCTCTGCTTCTTTATTAAAGACTAAGCACATTGACCTTTCTTCAGAATTATTTGTTATAATTTTTTTTTTTCTGGTTTCTCAGGGGTGGTGTGCCCTGTACATTTTTTATTTCTAATTTTTGGCAACCAGATTGAGCAGGTATTTCCTTTATACCTTCTAAGGGATTGTGCTGTGAAGGTTCTTCCCTATCTAAAGATTACCCTAACTTTTACAATCAAATGTGGGGCACCGGAACGCGGGTCCACGCGTGTGTTTGTCCGTCTGTCCAGCCTTTACCCCCATAGCTTTCAGTCATGGCCTCCGGTCAGTCACAGCTCGGAAAGCCAGCCCCTGACTTCAAGGCCACTGCCCTGGTGGGTGGCGCCTTCCAGGAGGTGAAGCTGTACCCTCTCGACTTCACTTTTCTATGGCCCACAGAGAGCATCGCTTTCAGTGACCTTGCCGAGGATTTCCACAAGCTGGGCTGCGAAGTGCTGGGTGTCTCGGTGGACTTAGTTCACCCACCTGACTTGGATCAACAGCCCCCAGAAGTAGGCAGCCCTGGGCTCCCAAGCATCTCCCACCTGCTGACATGATGGGAAGCTTGTCTGAGGATTACAGTGTGCTGAAAACCCATCAGGGTGTTCCTACCCTGCCTTTTTATCATCGATGGCAAGGGTGACCTTTGCCAGATAACTGCTATTGATTTGCCTGTGGGGTGCTTCATGGCTGAGGCTCTGCGGCGGGGCCAGGCCTTCCAGTGCGTGGTCGAACACGGGGAAGTTTGTCTCACTGGCTGGAAGCCTGGTAGCAACAGTGAAGCCCAATGTGGATGACCAGGGATACTTCCTCAGTATTCCTTGAATACTGGAACTAGGCTGGCCAATGGATAGTGAGCTTGTACCCCTACCTGGGTACCCTGTGCTGACCCAGAAAAGGCCAGACCTGCCCCTCCAATCTCCACAGTCTGGGACCCTGGAGGGCTAGGCCAAGGCCTTCTGCTTCCACCTGGGTAATTTTTTACACACTTTATGTGTAAAAAATTTGTAAATTTTACACATTTTTGCCATTTGTTTTGGCATAGTGTGAAGTAGGAATCTAAATTTCTTTTATAAATAGTTAACCAGTTTTCGCAATATCATCATGTAATGTATTTTTTTTCTACTAATTTGAAATTCCACTTTTATCATATGGGAAATATCCATAATATGCATTCGTTTACTTCTGGACTCTTCTGTTGGAAATCTGAATCTCTGTTCCTATGCCAGTGGCACATTGTTTTAATGACTGGAGCCACATAGTATATTCTAGACTCTGGTAGTTAAGTACCTGCCTACTCTACTGTAGTTTTGTTTCAGATATTTCTGGGCCATCCGTTCTGCCAGATGAACTTGAACATTTTGTCAAATTCCAGAATAAAAACTCCATTGAGATTTTAATTAATTAATGGACGTGGTGAGCATTCTGGTCTAGTGCTGTCTTGAATGACAGTGCCTATAGTGTGTTGCCATAAAGTATACATGTTTGCTGCCGATGTCTGAGGGATGCTATGTCTCACGTTTAGAGAGTGCTATTCCACTCCAGTTTACTTTGTGTTTTGTTGTTGTTGTTTTGTTTTTTCTTTTCTTTGAGATGGAGTCTCACTCTATTGCCCAGGTTGGAGTGCAATGGCGCAATCTCCACTCACTGCAACCTCCGCCTCCCACGTTCAAGTGAGTCTCCTGCCTCAGCCTCCCGAGTAGCTGGGATTACAGGTGCCTAGCAACACGCCCGGCTAATTGTTTGTATTTTTAGTAGAGATGGGGTTTCACTATGTTGGCCAGGCTGGTCTTGAACTCCTGACCTCGTGATCTGCCCACTTCAGCCTCCCAAAGTGCTGGGATTACAGGCATGAGCCACCGTGCCTGGCCTACTTTGTGTTTTTATTAGAGATGAATGTTAAATGTGGTCAAATACTTTTTTTGGATCTATCAACATGTCATACCTGTTTTTAACCCATAATTATAATTGAATTAATCCATAGGTTTCTTATTGAATACTATCCCTGAATTTCTAAAATAATCACCACTTGATCATTGTAAACTCCTGGATTTCATATGTTTACTGTTTGGAATTTTTGTGTCTCTGCTTGTAAGTGAAACTATTCTGAATTTTCTCTACTGCCTTTGCCACCTTTCGGTGTCAGAATTATATTAGCCTCATAAAATTAGAAGGCTGGGTACAGTGGCTCACACCTATAATCCCAGCACTTTGGGAGGCTGAAGTGGGCAGATCACAAGATCAGGAGGTCGAGACCACCCTGACCAACATGGTGAAACCCCATCTCTACCAAAAATACAAAAATTAGCTGGGCATGGTGGTGTGTGCCTGTAATCCGGGCTACCCAGAAGGCTGAAGCAGAAGAATCGCTGGAACCTGGGAGGCAGAGGCTGCAGTGAGCTGAGATCGCGCCATTGCACTCCACTCTGGGCAACAGAGCAAAACTCTGACTCAAAAAAAAAAAAAAACATAAAACTAAAATAAACTTGAAAATAGCCTTCCTTTTCTTGTTTTCTACCACAGTTGATTAGATCAGGAATTATTTTTTCTGTGCAGGCTTGCTAGAACTTACTGGTATGAGCACTTCACCCTTATGCCTTTTTTGGTCTTTGTTCTTTGATCACTTTAACTTTTAGCATAGTTTTGATCAATTTATAGGTTTCCTAAGTCTTAAGACAATTTTTAAAGTCATTTATAATTTTTTTAGAAACCATTTCATTCAGATCTGTTAAGCTAGAGTTGTATGAAGGTATTCTCTTACAGCTTTTGAAAAATCTCACTGTTCTCATTTATAATGTGTATTCTAAATATGGATCACACTTAGTAGAAATATGTCTACTTGGTTGAACTTTGACAAACCAGCTCTCTTATTTATCAATTCTACTTTGGGAGTAGGGCTTTATTTGCTTTCTAATCTATTAATTTTTGCTTTGGGTATTAATTCTTTCTCATCTTTCTGTTGTTGGTTTTTTTCCCTGCATTTTTTTATGATTTTTTTTTTATTATAAAAGAAATACTTGCTTGTTGAAAAAAGTTAGGCAATACCAAAGTACATGATGTGAAAAGAGATGTTGAACCTCCTCACCCAATCCCCCATCCCAGCCCCAGTCCTTCTCCCTTTCCCACAGGTAATGGTAAAGATTCTGGGGAAATTTTCTAGAAGCTTTTCTACTTTTTCTACACATTTATGTTCACATAGGTTTTGTTTTAAATTAAATCTTTTCTGATCTTCTATTACTGTGTAACAAGTCAGCAACAGCACTTCAGCCGTAACAATCATGGTGTCTTTCACAGCTGGGGGCGGACTGGGTTCAGCTGGTTGGTTCTTGTTCCTGAGCGCATGTGATTACAGTCCGGGTGGCTGGGGCTGGAATCACCTGAAGGCTTGCTCTCTCCCGCGTCTGTCTGCCGTGCTGAGACCAAGGAGCTGGGGGCTGGAATGGCAGGGGTTTCTTGGACATCTCTCTGTGTACATGGTCTCCAGCATTGTGGCTTCAGGGAAGTCAAGACTTTTTACATGAAAGCTCAGAACTTCAAACGCATATGCCTCAAGAAAGAGCTGGGTGGAAGCTGTATTGCCCTTTTTAACCTACCTGCAGAAGTCACACGGCATCATTTCTACTGCATTTTACTCATCAAGACAGGTACTAAGACCTCCCAGAGTTGAAGGCTGGAAATATAGATTCCTTTTGGTAGGTGTGTCAGAGGTTGCAGACATGTGTTAGGACCATTACACATAGCCTTGGTTGCAACATAAGTAGGATTGTTATAATGAGATTGTACATATTATTCTTTAACTTGAAATTGTATCCTGTAGTTTTGTTGGGTTTTTTTGTTTGTTGGTTGGTTGGTTGGTTGGTTTTTTAAGGCACTGTCTCTCTCTGTCACCCAGGCTAGAGTGCAGTGGCATGATCTCAGCTCACTGCAGCCTCAACCTCCTGGGCTCAAGCAATCCTCTCACCTCAGCCTCCCAAGTAGCTGGGACTACAGGCATGTACCACTGCACCCAGCTAATTTGTGTATTTTTGTGGACACAGGGTCTCACTGTGTTGCCCAGGCTGGTCTTGAACTCCTGAGTCCAAGCCATCCACCCGCCTCAGACTCCCAAAGTGCTGGGATTATAGGCATGAGCCACTGGGCCCAGCTTTTCTATATTACTGCAAACGTATCGACTGCATTCTTTGTTATAGTTGCATCGGTTCTGTGATATGGCTGTAACATGATTGATTTCAACTTTATTGAACATTTAGGGTGCACCCAATTTTCCTGTATTTCACATAAGAATGACCTCACTTATTCATTTTCAAGTGCTTTATTTCTTTGCAAAGCCATTGGTGTTCAGATGTGTAAGGGGTCTTGGTTCTCCCTTGTACCTAAGGGGTGGAGAATTTTCCTGAAATACTGATTAGACCATTTTACCAAGATCTGGGGGAAGAAAGACTCAGAAATGTCAGTTAAGGTCACCAGTTTAGAGATCCACATCTTTTTTTATTATAATTACTTTGTACACAAATAATTTTGTTGATCGTTGTAAACAATGTGATTATTGAATAAACAAGAAAACTAAACTAGGTCGTGAAATTTCAGAATAGTCTCTGAAATCTGATACTTACTAAGTTTTTCTTCTAAAAGGTGGTAGGGTTAGGTTTTTTTGGTTTGTTCAATTGATTGCCACTTCATAGAGCTGGTTGGCCTAATTAAATGTTCCTAGGAAAGAGATAAGAATTTAAATACCCTGAATTTCAAAGGTTGTAAGGTTTATGAAAAATAGGACACTTTATTTAAACTTGTGCATTTTATTTCATTTAGGTTGGAGTAATAGATTTTTCCCTCTACCTTAAGGATGTGCAGGATCTTGATGGTGGGAAGGAGTAAGTACTGCGTTGTATGTCACTTTTTTTTTTTTTTTTTTTTTTGAGACGGAGTCTGGCTCTGTTGCCCAGGCTGGAGTCCAGTGGCACAATCTCCACTCAGCGCAACCTCCACCTCCGGGGTTCAAGCGATTCTCCTGCTTCAGCCTCCTGAGTAGCTGGGACTATAGGTGCACGCCACCACGCCTAGCTAATTTTTGTATTTTTAGTAGAGACGGGGTTTCACCATATTGGCCAGGCTGGTCTCAAACTCCTGACCTCGTGATCTGCCCGCCTCGGCCTCCCAAAGTGCTGGGATTACAGGCGTGAGCCACCGCGCTCGGCCACGTCACATTTTTAATAAAATTCTGGCAAAGGCGGGACTTCTGGCCTAGCCGAGCACCAGGTCTCCGGACGGAAATTGCCGAAGACTAGTGGAGGCCCCGAAGCCAGGAGTGGTGGGGCAGGAGGGGAGGGTGGGGGTGGGGAACTTCTTGGGCCCGGTGGGGGTGGGCTGGGCAGGTTAGGTGTGGCCTCTCTCCACACTGGCAGTGGGGCCGGAGGAGGCGGTAGGAGCGCTGGGGCTGGAGGTGTGCACCCTGGGTGGTGTTCCCCGCCTGCAGAACGGGTAATGAGGCTCTTCTCTGCAGCAAAAAAAAAAAAAAAAAAAAAAAACACTTTTCTTGTTTTTGCTTTGAGATTTTAGATTTTGTTTAGTTATTTTTAAGTACAGAAGCAATGCATTATTCTCATTGTTTAAGGAATTTGGCTCTGCAGAAGAATAGAGTGTACAGGTGAAATTTCCCCATTCACACTGTCCGCTTGCCTCCATGTCAATCCCATTCTTCCCCTCAGAGGAAGACTGTTTAATGCCTTGCAGGTATTTGTTTGTTGGTCGTGTATTTTGCTTTACCATTTGTTCAAATATAAATGGGATAGTAGTATATAAGTTGCCCTTGGACTTGTTCTTTAATCATAGTGTTTTAGATTTTTGTTTTGTTTTGTTTGAGATGGAGTCTCGCTCTGTCACCCAGGCTGGAGTGCAGTGGTGCAATCTCTGCTCACTACAACCTCCGCCTCCCTGGTTCAAGCTATTCTTCCGCCTCAGCCTCCCGAGTAGCTGGGATTATAGGCATTCACCATCACGCCCGGCTAATTTTTTTTGTATTTTTAGTAGAGACGGGGTTTCACCATGTTGGCCAGGCTGGTCTCGAACTCCTGGCCTCAGGTGATCCGCCTGCCTTGGCCTCCCAAAGTGCTGGGATTACAGGTGTGAGCCACCGCACCGGGCCTAGATGTCTTTTTATGCCATTATGAAGCTCTCCCTCACCCTTGTTAACAAGGGTATTCTTTTAAAATAAGTTACCCAGGAGAAAAAATAATAATAACAACTATATATAACATACTGCCATTTATATACATATATATTTTTTTTTTTTTTTTTTTTTTCTTTGAGACTGAGTTTCGCTCTTGTTGACCAGGCTAGAGTGTGGTGGCACGATCTTGGCTCACCACAACCTCCACCTCCCGTGTTCAAGCGATTCTCCTGCCTCAGCCTTCCTGAGTAGCTGGGATTACAGACATGCACCACTATGCAAGGCTAATTTTGTATTTTTAGTAGACATGGGGTTTCTCCATGTTGGTCGGGCTGGTCTCGAACTTCTGACCTCAGATGATCCGCCCACCTCAGCCTCCCGAAGTGCTGGGATTACAGGCATGAGCCACTGCGCCTGGCCCCATTTATGTTATAATAAAAAAGGATATACATACATATGTTTTACTTCCATATGTATTCATGGAACATTTCTAGAGTGGCATATCAGCCTCACAGTAGTGGTTGCCTGTGGAGGCAGGCATGGAAGGGGTTTTTCACTGTAAACCCTGCGATTGCGTTTGAATATTTTACCTCGCACATATGTCACCTGCCCTTCCATGTCTTCCCGAGGACTCTCCCGGTCTCAGTGCCTGGCAGTGCACCTTACCAAAGAATGGACCAGCAGGAACCACACTAAAGCTTCATGCATCCTAAGTACAAGGGCTCAACCACTTGAAATTTAACAAAATATATTCTTTTATTTCATATTAGACCAAATACTTCAAAGGAACAAAATATATTCCTTTTTTTTTTTTTTTTTTTTTGAGACAGAGTTTCGTTCTTGTTGCCGAGGCTGGAGTGCAGTGGTGCGATCTCGGCTCACTGCAACCTCCACCTCCCAGATTCAAGCAGTTCTCCTGCCTCAGCCTCCCGAGTAGCTGGGACTACAGGCGCCCGCCACCGCGCCGGCTAATTTTTTGTATTTTTAGTAGAGATGGGGTTTCACTGTGTTAGCCAGATGGTCTCCATCTCCTGACTTCGTGATCTACCCCCCTCGACGTCCCAGCCACCGCACCTGGCCAGTTCTTTTGTTTGTAAGTCCGGTGGGCTCGTTTCCTTCAGTATAATAAGGGTTGTGTCAAAGCCATTTGCATGTGGCAGGTTGGTATTTTCACCTTGCTTGCTGATCCTGAAACCTTGGTCTGCAGGGAACCCACTCCCCTGGCAGCCTGGCCCTGGAGACGCTGGCTACAGTGCCCCAGGCCGGCTTTGCTGTCTGTACTCTGAGACTGGATGTTACTAAGCTCTGGCTGTCTCTTGGTTTCTTGAAGACACTGGTACTTCTACAAGGTGATTGGAAGGTTGGGGAACAGTTACAAAGTATTAATCATTAATTAAAAAAGTTCTCACTTTTTATGCTCCTTTTAAAAGGCATGAAAGAATTACTGATGTCCTTGATCAAAAAAATTATGTGGAAGAACTTAACCGGCACTTGAGGTAAGACTCCTTTTTTTCAATGTGACAGTTACATGCGTGGTATCCTGTCATTGTTTCATGGAACCTCTTTGAGTTGCCACATACTTATAAATAGCTTGTTTCCAAACCAAGACAAAAGGGTCATCATTCAGGCAACATTTATTTGTACAAACTGGAGAAGTATGATTTCTTCTTGATAAACTCTTGGGAAATCTTTATTCTGTGCTTTCTGCAGTTATATAATACAGAGAGGTAACTACATTAAACCTTGACTCTCTCCACTCCTCACCCCACAGCCACGTGGCTGGAAATCCCTTCATGGCAAGCACTGTTGCTGCTGGAATCAGCACACAGTACCCAGTGCATTAGGCCAGGAAAGAGAGTTGAAAACCACTGGGCTAGGCCCTCCAGAGCAATGTACTAGTGATCACAAGCATCTTTATCTTGATTTTTTTTTTTTTATCTTTGCTGGAGATCTGTGGATGTGTTTCATGAAACACTAATCCTTGGAGGTATTCGTGGGGAATGTGGAGAGACATGTTAGAGGGTACATTGCACATGACAGTTCTCCACAGGGGCAGCCTCTCTGGCCCCAAAAGCCAGGTGAGGAAGCTGGCATGTTCCTCCCAGTGTAGTCAGGGGCATATCGCTCTGGGGCTTTTTTCACTTTTGTTTTGTTTTTTTTTTTTTTTTTTGACAGGGTCTCACTCTGTTGCCCAGGCTGAAGTGTAGCGGCATGATCTCGGCTCACTGGAGCCTCGAATTCCCAGGCTCGGGCAATTGATTCTCCCACTTCAGCCTCCTAAGTAGCTGGGACTACAGGCGCATGCCACCCCTCCTGGCTGGTTTCTGTACTTTTTATAGAGTCAGCGCTTTGCCATGTTGCCCAGACTGGTCTCACCTGGGCTCAAGCAATCCTCCCACCTCAGCCACCCAAAGTGCTAGAATTACAGGCGTGAGCCACCACATCCAGCCTGGGGCTCTGCTTAACTGTGATGTTGGCTGTTTTTTGAAAGTTTTTTGATCAATTCCTAGTTTATTGAGAGTATTTATAAGAAATAGATATTGAATTGTATCAAATGCCTTTTAGTGTCCATTAAAATAATCATGGTTTTTATCCCTTAATCTACTGATGTGGTGTATTTTATTCATAGACTTCTTCATACTGGACCATTCCTGTGTCACAGGGATAAACACCACTTGATCATATTATTTTTATTAGGATTTTTTGAGACAAGGTCTTACTCTGTCACCCAGGCTGGAGTGCAGTGGTATAATCATGGCTCGCTGCAGCCTCCACCTCCCGGGGCTCAGGTGATTTGCCCATCTCAGCCTCCCAAGTAGCAGGAACCATAGGCATGCACCACTACACCTGGCTAATTTTTTGTGTTTTTTGTAGAGACAGGGTCTCACTTCGTTGCCCAAGGTGGTCTCAAACTCTTGGCCTCAAGCCTTCCTCCCTGGTTAGCCTCCCAACTGCTGGGTTATAGGCGTGAGCCACCTTGCCCAGCCAGGATATAGTTTTAATAATTCAATTATCCTTTTAATATGTAACCTGGCTGGGTGCAGTGGCTCACACCTGTAATCCCAACACTTTGGGAGGCCGAGGCGGGTGGATCACCTGAGGTTGGGAGTTCGAGACCAACATGGAGAAACCCCATCTCTACTAAAAATACAAAATTAGGCAGGCGTGGTAGCACACGCCTGTAATCCCAGTTACTCAGGAGGCTGAGGCAGGAGAATCGCTTGAACCCAGGAGACGGAGGTTGCGGTGAGCTGAGACTGCACCATTGCATTCAGCCTAGGCAACAAGAGCAAAATTCCATCTCAAAGAAAAAAAACGTAACCTGACTTGCTGGGAATTTCATAGTTTTCTTTCTCCGCCCTCATGTCAGGGTTATATAGTGTTGCAAAACAAATTAGTGAGCTTTTCCTCATGCCTGTGAACAGCTGGCTTCTAGATCATGGGCATTATTTGCCCCTTGCGAATATGAAGCAGCCAGGCGATTGTAATCCCAGCACTTTGGGAGGCCGAGGCAGGCGAATCACCTGAGGTCAGGAGTTCAAGATCAACCTGGCCAACATGGTGGCCATCTCTACTAAAAATACAAAAATTAGCCAGGTGTGGTGGCGGGCACTGGTAGTCCCAGCTGCTCGAGGCTGAGGCAGGAGAATCACTTGAACCTGGAAGGCAGAGGTTGTAGTGAGCCGAGATTGTGCCACTGCACTCCATCCTGGGTGACAGAGACTCCATCTCAAAAAAAAAAAGAATTTATGAAGCTCAGTGTTTATGAGGCAATACGTTGCTAGCTTTTCAGTTTTACTTAGTTGTTCATCAAAAAAATATATAAATATATAAAATATATTTTATGTATTGTTATATATTTTTTCTGTAAACTTACTTGCTAGATACCATTCAGTTTTTCAAACCTTTAAATATATTCCAGAGTCTAATTCCTGTGTTTTAAAGTCATTAAAATAATTTTTCTTCTCTTTCTGTATTTATGGATGTTTTTTAACAGTTTTAGATATCTTTTAGTTTTGATTTGATTTTGTTTTATAGTCATGTAGTGCATTACACATGATTCCAAAGTCAAAATTATAAAACAAGGTGCAGAGAATAGTAGTGTTCATTTCTGATCTAGTTTTTATTCAAAATCTCATGTGTAATGTTTTCATTAGTTTGGCTGATCCATTCGTCCATTTTTTTTTTTTTTTA
>NW_016803512.1:917992-956896 GCF_001698545.2 Rhinopithecus bieti
GTGAGCCACCGTGCCCGGCCAAGAAACATTAAATTTTAGGGATAAAACTTATTGAAAAATATGTTGCAAATGTGTATTTAGAATTCTCATCTTCTCTGAGTTAATTGGAGACCCTTTGCTTTTCCATTTCATACAGGAAATCTAGGAATCTGTCTTACTGTTTCCAGTTTGAGAAAACAGTCAGCTTTTATAAGTTTGTGTTTACCTAATATTATTATTTTCTACAGCTGTACAGTTGGGGATCTTCAAACCAAGATAGATGGCTTGGAAAAGACTAATTCAAAGCTTCAAGAAGAGGTTTGTAAGTTTTATTGAAATTTTTAGACAAAACAGAATGACCCAAGGTTAGAGAAATGGTGTAGTCGGTCTATGGAAGCAGAGCTTCTTGCTGGTAGGAAGGGGGCTTGCTAACCTCCAGTTGCCCCACATAGGACAGGGGATTGTCTGTGTTCTGCCCTGTCCGAGGCTCCCAGTGAGACACTGCAGCTGATCACAAGCCAGTTCTAAGTGACTTAGATTTTATCACCTCAGAGTCATCCCATAGAAGGAAATTGCTCTTTGGAAAAGCCCAGCTTCTGTTGTGGAAGAGCCGCGTCTTCCTCTTTTTCTTCCCTTCCTGTGATGCCGTGTGTCTCCCTGCTGCCCCAGAAAACACAGACTCTTGTCGTTAAGGAATAAGTATCCTCGCCCACCCCTTCTGCTTCGGCCTCAGGAGCATGCAGCCAGCCTCCCCACAGCGCGGTCTTGCTCTGCTTTCTCACTAGGAAGATAAGGAAAGGACAGGACAAAGGAGGGCTGAGCCGAGGAAGAGAGCTTGCTGCCAGCTGCCCGGCAGGCTCCTTGGTGGACACATCTTGTCTCCTGTTAGCAGGAGGGGGTGCGCAGCCCTTCTGAGGCTCTCCACAGGCGGCAGTCCCCAGCTGCCCAGGCCTCCCACCTAGAAGGACGAGGGCTGAGAGGGGCTTGAGAAGGAACATCTCCCCGGCATGGAGGTGGGTCACAGCAGAAAGGAGAGCCTCAGAGCCCACCTCTGTCACGAGGGACGCCGTGTAAGGCTCCTTAAAGCTGACTGCTCCCTCCTGAGGCGCCGGCCCTAACGGCTTTCAAGAAAGGAGCTCATATGCTGTGAGGAGAAGGAAATTCAAGACAGCGTCTTAGATGGGGGTGTCATGGGGGAAACTTCATGGAACTTAGGATTGGAGGCTTCACAGTCACCTTGGTAGGCAGGCCTTTGATCCTCAGGCTAGGTAGGTCGGTGGTTGAGCTCACTTTTCTCACCTCCAAATTAGGTAATAATACATACTTTACAACACTGTTGCAAAGATTAAGACTCATATCTTAGGGCAACACTTGCCACATGGGAGCACTCGAGTTGTTTGATTTTAGCGCAAGCAGATTCACTACTTCTCAGTCAAGATGGCGTGCTTTGATGAAGGTCCGATTTAGCTTTTGAAACTAAACAGAGTTATGTGGGGTTTTCTGCTTTTTCAGACAGGGTCTCACTCTGTCACCCAGGCTGGAGTGCAGTGGTGCAATCGTAGCTTACTGTAACCTCAGACTCCTGGGCTCAAGAGGCCCTCCTGCCTCAACCTCCCAGTAGCTGGGACTACAGGTACATACCACCAACACCCGGCTGATTTTTTAACTTTTTGTAGAGACAGGATCTCACTTTGTTGCTGAGGCTGGTCTCAAACTCCTAGGCTAAAGTGACCCACCCACCTTGGCCTCCCAAAGTGCTGGGATTACAGACGTGAGTCGCTGAGCCCAGCTTCGGTTATGTTTTCTTTTTTTCTTTTTTTTTTTTTTCCTTTTTTGAAACAGAGTCTTGCTCTGTCGCCCAGGCTGGAGTACAGTAGTGACGTGATCTCGGCTCACTGCAAGCTCCGCCTCCCAGGTTCATGCTGTTCTCCTGCCTCAGCCTCCTGCGTAGCTGGGACTACAGACCCCCCACCACCACACCCAGCTAATTTTTTTTTTTTTTTGTATTTTTATTAGAGATGGTGTTTCACCGTGTTAGCCAGGATGGTCTCGATCTCCTGACCTTGTGATCTGCCTGCCTCGGCCTCCCAAAGTGCTGGGATTACAGGCGTGAGCCACCGCGCCCGGCCAGGTTATGTTTTCTTTAAAGGCAAATGATTGTAATGGAAAATGCTTCAGCCAGGTGTGGTGGCTCATGCCTGTAAATCCCAGCTCTTTGGGAGGCCAAGGTAGAAGACTTGCTTGAGCCCAGGAGTTTGAGATCAGCCTGGGCAACATGGCAACACTCTGTCTCTACAAAAAATGTAAAAATTAGGTGTGGTGACACACACCTGTACTCCCAACTACTCGGGAGGCTGAGGTGAGAGGATCACTTGAGCCTAGGAGTTAGAGGCTGCAGTGAGACAGAGTAACACCCTGTCTCAATTACAAAACAAAGAAATGTGCTTAGTGAAAAGCATCGCCCTCTTCAGGGTGTGCTCTCTGCATCTCCAGAGAGTAGAATGGGAATTAGCTTATGGTTTTTGCCTGCTTCTTCCCTTTGAGCAACTAACACGCCCTTTGAAGCCTTGATGTTTGTTTTTTTGGGCACAGCAGTTATGTGTAGAAACCCCAGGCCGGGTTCTGAGTCTAAGTGGAGAGTAATTCTCAGGAGTTTTAGACACTGTTGACAGAGAAGGTGAGGAGTTAGTGCTTCGAGTCCCTCCACTAGCGAATGATGCTGAGAGCCAGCAAAGCACCAAGGACAGAGATCTTACTTCTTTCTCCTCAGCTGCACCTTCCTCTCTGCAAGCTGGGTGATGAGGCTGGAGTGAGGAGGGGCTGGTTTGTGTGTTTACTCATCTGCCTTGCCTCTTGAGACAACCTCTCCTTAGGCAGGTCCCTGACAGCGTCCTGCTTCTCTATGCTTTTCCCTCAGCCATGAGAAGTCCTTCCAGGGGAAGAAGAGGTCCTCTCGGGCATAACTCCAATGATTTGTTTTTTATTCCTCCCTGCAAATTCTTTAATCCTCCCTCTAGTGATTGAAATATACTTTTACTGATCATTAGCCTGAAAAACTGGAAAGAAAGAAGAGTCAGGACAAAAGCCCATAAGGCCTTCACTAAGTGACAGCTGTTCTTACCATTTTATTATTTGATATGTGTTGTTCCCATCTTTTCTTTTTTCTTTTTTGAGACAGGCTCTGGTCACCCAGGCTGGAGTGCAGTGGTGTGATCTCAGCTCACTGCAACCTCTGCCTTCTGGGCTCAAGCCATCCTCAGCCTCCTATGTAGCTGGGATTACAGGCGTGAGAAATCATGCCTGGCTGATTTTTGTGTTTTTTGTAGAGATGGGGTTTCACCATGTTGCCCAGGCTGGTCTCTAACTCCTGGGTTCAAGCCTCAGCCTCCCAAAGTGCTGGAATTACAGGTGTGAGCCACTGTACCCGGCCACTCCATCTTTTCTTAAGCATTTTTAACCTAGTTGATTTTTTTTAGTACAGGTGACAGCATACCATATGACCTTTTTTCCCTATTAGTATTATATCTTAAGTATGTTCTCAAGTGATTAAAAGCTTTTGTAAACATTTTATTGACGACATATTTATTTTATGCTTCCACTATGATTTGACTATTTCCCTAATAGTGAACATTCAGGCTGTTTCTTATTTTTTGTGTCTGTAAATCTTTGTCCACATTAAGCAGTATGCTATCATTTTTGTAGAGGGAGAAAATCTGGAGAGGGCAGAGATGGCTAGGGGCAAGGGCAGAGGAGAGATTTTACTACATATATTTTCATGTCTTTGGAATTTGGAACCATGTATTATTACCTGTTGAAAACAAGGAAATAAAATATCAAACCTGTGAACATTGTCAACTGTGAAGATGCCAAATTAATGTTTTTAATTTGAACAATAAGATGAATTTTGATGTTAAGAACTATAAAAATTTTCCTTAATCAGCTTTCAGCTGCAACAGACCGAATTTGTTCACTTCAAGAAGAACAGCAGCAGTTAAAAGAACAAAATGAATTAATTCGAGAGAGAAGTGAAAAGAGTGTAGAGGTGAGAAATTGACCTTACAGCTGGGCAGCGTGTTCCTTCCTCAGACACAGCCATTGTCAATCTCAAGCTCATAGCTTAAGAACAAGCCCGTCAGGCCGGGCGCGGTGACTCAAGCCTGTAATCCCAGCACTTTGGGAGGCTGAGACGGGTGGATCACGAGGTCAGGAGATCGAGACCTCCTGGCTAACACAGTGAAACCCCGTCTCTACTAAAAAAAAAAAAATACAAAAAAAAAAAACTAGCTGGGCGAGGTGGGGGCGCCTGTAGTCCCAGCTACTCGGGAGGCTGAGGCAGGAGAATGGCGTGAACCCGGGAGGCGGAGCTTGCAGTGAGCTGAGATCTGGCCACTGCACTCCAGCCTGGGTGACAGCGCGAGACTCCGTCTCAAAAAAAAAAAAAAAAAAAAAAAAAAAACAAGCCCGTCTTCAGAATGCAAAGGTGCCTTGCTTAATGTCAGAAAGTGCCTCTCACCACCTTCCCTGCCCACATCACTCTAAGACCACCTGGATCACTTGGACGGTGACTCCCTGCCTGACCTGTGGGCCTTTGCATGCCAAAGTTCCTACTCGTTGTTCAGCATCCACTTACCTGCCATGTCCTCCGTGATGTCGTCCCGGGGGCCATGGGCAGTCATGGGCCATCCTCCCGCATTCCCGTTGCTAGAAACCACGCCTGGGCCGGGCGCGGTGGCTCATGCCTGTAATCCCAGCACTTTGGGAGGCCGAGGCGGGCGGATCACGAGGTCAGGAGATCGAGACCATCCTGGCTAACACGGTGAAACCACCCCTCTACTAAAAATACAAAAAAATTAGCCGGGCATGGTGGCAGGCGCCTGTAATGCCAGCACGTTGGGAGGCCAAGGCGGGCAGATCACGAGGTCAGGAGATCGAGACCATCCTGGCTAACACTGTGAAACCATATCCTTACTAAAAATACAAAAAGTAGCCGGGTGTGGTGGCGGGCGCCTGTAGTCCCAGCTACCCAGGAGGATGAGGCAGGAGAATGGTGTGAACCCAGGAGGCAGAGCTTGCAGTGAGCCGAGATCGCGCCACTGCACTCCAGCCTGGGCGACAGAGCGAGACTCCGTCTCAAAAAAAAAAAAAAAAAGACCATATCTGATTCACTTATAAATTCACTCAGTTCTAAAAACATGTTCATAAGTACTGGATGATGGGCTGAATGAGGGCTTTTCCTGCTAATGAAGTCTTGTTCCATTTTTTTTGTTGTTGTTGTTTTCTTGAGACGAAGTCTCGCTCTGTCACCCAGGCTGGAGTGAGTGGCGCGATCTCGGCTCACTGCAAGCTCTGCCTTCCGGGTTCACACCATTCTCCTGCCTCAGCCTCCCGAGTAGCTGGAACTAAAGGCACCCGCCACCTCGCCCGGCTAATTTTTTTGGTGTTTTTAGTGGAGACGGGGTTTCACCGTGTTAGCCAGGATAGTCTCGATCTCCTGACCTTATGATCCACCCACCTCGGCCTCCCAAAGTGCTGGGATTACAGGCATGAGCCACTGTACCTGGCCAAGTCTTGTTCTGTTTTAAAGAACACTGAATTTAAATTGCTTTATGAAAGTCACTTTTTTTTTTTTTGGAAACAGAGTCTTGCTCTCTGTCACCCAGGCTGGAATGCAGTGGTGCAATCTCAGCTCACTGCAACCTCCACCTCCCAGATCCAAGCGATTTTCCTGCCTCAGCCTCCCAAGTAGCTGGAATTATAGGTGCATGCCACCATGCCCAGCTAATTTTTATGTTTTTGGTAGAGACGGGGTTTCACCATGTTGGCCAGGCTTGTATCAAACTCCTGACCTCAAGTGATCCTCCCGCCTCAGCCTCCCAAAATGCTGAGATTACAGGCATGAGCCACCACACCCAGCCTATGAACTTAACCTTTCAAATATCTATGGACTTACTCTCATTCTTTTTTTTTTTTGAAACGGAGTCTCGCTCTGTCGCCCAGACTGGAGTACAGTGGCACAGTCTCAGCTCACTGCAAGCTCCGCCTCCCGGGTTCACGCCATTCTCCTGCCTCAGCCTCCCGAGTAGCTGAGACTGCAGGCACCCACCACCATGCCAGGCTAATTTTTTGTAGTTTTAGTAGAGACAGGGTTTCACCGTGTTAGCCAGGATAGTCTCAATCTCCTGAGCTCGTGACTTGCCCACCTCAGCCTCCCACAGTGCTGGGATTACAGGCGTGAGCCACTGCGCCGGGCCAAATTTACCTTTTTCTATCCTGCTTAAAAAATAAAAATTACTTTACATTTTTTAAAATTGTGGTATATTTTTAAGTACTTCATAATTAGCTTGCTTTCCACAAGCAAACAATTCCTCTTGGTGTCCTTGTTTGATACAGATAACAAAACAGGATACCAAAGTTGAGCTGGACACTTACAAGCAAACCCGACAAGGTCTGGATGAAATGTATAGTGATGTGTGGAAGCAGCTAAAAGAGGAGAAGAAAGTCCGGTTGGTGAGTGTGTAAGACTGAGTGTCTAAGAGTTTCCCAGTAGCCCTCTAAGTTAATTCTGTCAACACTTTTCAAAGATATGCTTAACCATCCTGATGCTTATGGAAAGTCAGAAGCTGTTCATTTTTAAAAAAGTTATTTTAAGCCTATGGTTACAACTCAGTTGTGCATTGTCACTTATATATTTTCCCATTTTATAAATCTTTATTTTTGTTTGTTTGTTTTTTTGTTTTTTTTCAAGACGGAGTCTCACTGTGTCTCCCACGCTGGAGTGCAGTGGCGCAATCTCGGCCCACTGCAACCTCTGCCTCCTGGGTTCACGTAGTTCTCTGCCTCAGCCTCCCGAGTAGCTGGGAGTGCAGGCGCCTACCACCACGCCCAACTAGTTTTTTGGTGTTTGGTTTTTTTTTGAGACAGAATTTCACTCTTTTCACCCAGATTAGAGTGCAGTGGCACGATCTCGGCTCACTGCAACCTCCGCCTCCCAGGTTCAAGCAATTCTCCTGCCTCGGCCTCCAGAGTAGCTGGGACTACAGGCACACACTACCACGCCCGGCTGATATTTGTATTTTTAGTAGAGACGGGATTTCACCATGTTGGCCAAGATGTTCTCCATCTCCTGGCTTTGTGATCCTCAGCCTCCCAAAGTGCTGCAATTACAGGCCTGAGCCACCGTGCCCAGCCAGTTTTTTGTATTTTTAGTAGAAACGGGATTTCACCATCTTGGTCAGGCTGGTCTTGAACTCCTGCCTCAGCCTTCCAAAGTGCTGGAATTACAGGTGTGACCCACTGTGCCCAGCCATTTTATGAATCTTTTACAGGGATTGCTATGAGACCAGATTGATGGTTTATTTGACAATACAATTCTCTCAGTCATAACCTCTGACCTATTCCACTCAACCTGTGCATCAGTGACCAGGTTACTTGTAAACACTGTTCTTGTGCCTGCTTTATTTCTTTGCTTTTTTGCATGAATACAAAGAGACATGTCCTGAGTCAGGACGGAACCATTTCAAAATGGTTGCACTTTCATTGCTATAAACTAGCAAATCATTCTAGAAATTCTAACATTGCACTATCAGGTCCCTTCCAGCACTCAGATGAGACAGATATTCTTTGAGAACATGCATTCTGATCTGTGGGTATGGAAAACTTGGTTGCTGGAACCTAGGCTCATCCTGCCACTGACCAGCTTTCTGTTGACTTGATGTGGAGCCAGCTTTAACCGTACAGTGAGGAACAGGGGAAACAGCATCTAATCCTGCTCCAGACAGACTCTTTTCAGTCTCCCTAACTTATTCTCACCTTGTTTGTTTTGTTTTGGTTTGGTTTTTTTCTTTAAGACAATCTCACCCTGTCACCCAGGTTGGAGTATGATGGTGGTGTGATCTCGGCTCACTGCAATCTCTACCTCCCGGATTCAAGCAATCCTCCTGCCTCAGCCTCCTTAGTAGCTGGGATTACAGGTGCATGCCACCACACCCAGCTAATTTTTGTATTTTTAGTAGAGACGGGGTTTCACCATGTTAGCCAGGCTGCTCTCGAACTCCTGGCCTCAAACGATCCGCCCGCCTCAGCCTTCCAAAGTGCTGAGGATTACAGCCATGAGCCACCACGCCCAGGCTTCAGTTTGTATTTTAAGCACTACTTGAGATTCAACCCCAGTTAAATACATTTCTGTGATCTATTTTAATAATATTTTCCTTGTAAATATCCTTTTAAGGAACTGGAAAAAGAACTGGAGTTACAAATTGGAATGAAAACCGAAATGGAAATTGCAATGAAGTTACTGGAAAAGGACACCCACGAGAAGCAGGACACACTAGTTGCCCTCCGCCAGCAGCTGGAAGAAGTCAAAGCGATTAATTTACAGATGTTTCACAAAGCTCAGGTGGGAGTTGGCTTTGTGTGTGTAGCACATCCTGGTTTCTGCTGCTCGTCAGTCTTGTGTCATTCTTCTTACAGAATGAGCGAGGAGACACATGGAGCCCCTCGTATGTGTCAGACCTGCTCGTATGATGATTTTGATCCTCATGGCAGTCCCTGAGAAATGGGGGGAAATGTAAGTGGCAAGGCAGAGCCAAGTCACTAAATCACATGCCCCTGGTGGCAGCTCATAAGGGGAGACGTGGGTCTTTTTAACCCAAACCCAAACTTTGTACATCCACCTTCGCTGTCTCTACACTGTCTGTTTCCTTCTATTTCAACGATTTACTGTTTACACCAAGCATGGAGGAGTGAATTAAAGATGTCATTTAGGGCTGGGCACAGTGGCTCACGCCTGTAATCCCGGCACTTTGGGAGGCTGAGGCGGGCAGATCACGACGTCAGGAGTTCGAGACCAGCCTAGCCAACATGGTGAAATCCTGTCTCTACTAAAAGTACAAAAATTAGCCAGGCATTGTGGCACGCACCTCTAATCCCAGATACTCAGAACGCTGAGGCAGGAAAATTGCTTGAACCCAGGAGACAGAGGTTGCAGTGAGCCGAAATCATGCCATTGCGCTCCAGCCTGGATGACAGAGCAAGACTCCGACTCAAAAAAAAAAAAAAGTTATTTAGTATTGTCTTTTCAAACTTTGCCATTAAGTTAATCTTTCTGAGTGTTCTGGGCCACATAGGTAGCTGGTTGCCTCTCCTCTGTCATTTCATGGTGGTCCAGGGGAACTGTCCCAGACAGAACCAATCATGCCAGAGTTTGAAAAACAGCATCTAGGCCAGGCACAGTGGCTCACGCCTGTAATCCCAGCACTTTGGGAGGCCAAGGCAGGCAGATCACGAGATCAGGTGTTCGAGACCAGTCTGGTCAACATAGTGAAAACCCAGCCGGGCGCGGTGGCTCAAGCCTGTAATCCCAGCACTTTGGGAGGCCGAGACGGGCGGATCATCGAGTCAGGAGATCCGAGGACCACTCCTGGCTTAACTACGTGAAAACCCCGTCGCTCTCTAAAAATACAAACAAACTAGCCCGGGCGACGAGGCGGGCGCTCGCTCGTCCCAGCTACGTCGCGAGGTGAGACAGCGAGACATGGGCGTGAACCGGGAGGCCGGACGCTGCAGTGAGTCGTGAGAGCCGGCCACCTGCACCTCCAGCTGCGCGGGCAAGCAAGACTTCCGTTCTCAAAAAAAAAGAAAACGAAAAAACAAAAACACAAAAGAAAAAGAAAGAAAACAAAAAAAACATAGTGAAAACCCATCGCTCGTATACAAAAAATTAGCTGGGGGTGGTGGCGGGTGCCTGTCATCCCGGCTACTTGGGAGGCTGAGGCAGGAGAATCCCTTAAACCTGGGAGACAGAGGTTGCAGTGAGCCGAGGTCGCACCACTGTACTCCAGCCTGGTTGACAGAGCGAGATTCCATCTCAGAAAAAAAAAAAAAAAAAGGAAAAGAAAAACAGTATCTAAAAATTAGAAAGCTTTTATTGCCCAGAAGCTCCTCAGAAGGGGACCATTCTGCATCTTTCTCAAAACTTTTGACATTCTGGTTCCTATTTTCTTGCCAAAACAGTCCCATTTCATTTTCCATGGATATAGCTTCACTCTTACTTCCTGTAACATCTGTGTCACAGATAGTATGAGACAGCAATAATCTGTTATTTTTTCCTATCTTTTTAAAACTATTAATCAGTCGGGTGTGGTGGCTCACACCTGTAATCCCAGCACTTTGGGAGGCCAGGCGAGCGGATCACCTGAGGTTGGGAGTTTGAGACCAGCCTGTCCAACATGGAAAAACCCCATCTCTACTCAAAATACAAAATTTAGCCGGGCATGGTGGTGCATGCCTGTAAACCCAGCTACTCAGGAGGCTGAGGCAGGAGAATCCCTTGAACCTGGGAGGTGGAGGTTGTGGCTCGTGCCACTACACTCCAGCCTGGGTGACAGAGCAAGACTCTGGCTCAAAAAAAAAAAAAATTATTAAGGTTATAATAGTAACAATAACAATTGAAGTAAAACAAAAGAAGAAAGGAAGAATTTGCATCTCTTCCCCAGTAATTACAAAAAAAAATTAAAGGAAGGAAGAAAGGCCAGGCACGGTGGCTCACACCTGTAATCTCAGCACTTTGGGAGGCCAGGGCGGGCAGATCACAAGGTCAGGAGATCGAGACCATCCTGGCCAACATGGTGAAACCTCGTCTCTATTAAAAATACAAAAAATTAGCTGGGTATGGTGGCGTGTGCCTGTAATCCCAGCTACTCAGGAGTCCCAAGTGGGGGAATCGCTTGAACCAGGGAGTCAGAGGTTGCAGTGAGCCGAGATTGTGCTACTTACACTCCAGCCTGGTGACAGAGCAAGACTCAAAAGAAAAAAAAGCAAGGAAAAAATAGGAAGAAAATAGTTTCACCCTCCTGATAAATCATCTTTTTTTTTTTCTGAGAGGGAGTCTACCTCTGTCACCCAGGCGGGGGGGCAGTGGCGCGATCTCGGCTCACTGCAACCTCCGTGTCCCAGGTTCAAGCGATTCTCCTGCCTCAGCCTCCTGAGTAGCTAGGACCACAGCACGCAACACCATGCCCAGCTAATTTTTGTGGTTTTTTTGTTTTTTTTTCCTTGAGACGGAGTCTGGCTCTGTCACCCAGGCTGGGGTGCAGTGGCCGGATCTCAGCTCACAGCAAGCTCCGCCTCCCGGGTTCACGCCATTCTCCTGCCTCAGCCTCCCGAGTAGCTGGGACTACAGCCGCCCGCCACCTCGCCCAGCTAGTTTTTTGTGTTTTTTAGTAGAGACATGGTTTCACCGTGTTAGCCAGGATGGTCTCGATCTCCTGACCTCATGATCCGCCCGTCTCTGCCTCCCAAAGTGCTGGGATTACAGGCTTGAGCCACCACGCCCAGCTGAATTTTTGTATTTTTAGTAGAGACGCGGTTTCACTGCGTTGGCCAGGCTGGTCTCAATCTCCTGACCTCGTGATCTGCCTACCTCGGCCTCCCAAAGTGCTGAGATTTCAGGCGTGAGCCGCCACACCTGGCCATCTATTTTAATTTTTTAATGTTTTCTTCTGATGTTGGTTAGTAAATAGACATAATGTAAATATGTGTTCGTTGGCTGGGCGCGGTGGCTCAAGCCTGTAATCCCAGCACTTTGGGAGGCCGAGACGGGGGGATCACGAGGTCAGGAGATCGAGACCATCCTGCCTAACACAGTGAAACCCCGTCTCTACTAAAAAATACAAAATCTAGCCGGGCGAGGTGGCGGGCGCGTGTAGTCCCAGCTACTCGGGAGGCTGAGGCAGGAGAATGGCGTGAACCCAGGAGGTGGAGCTTGCAGTGAGCTGAGATCCCAGGCGACAGAGCGAGACTCCGTCTCAAAAAAAAAAATATGTGTTCATTAGGGGAAACTAATCTGCTGTGAGAATTTAGCAGACCCCAAAATAGAGTAGCTTAAAAGTATGGAAATTTGATTCTATTCTTGAAGGCGATGAAGAAAGAAAAACACACACACGCACACACACACATATATATATGGGTGTGTGATGTATATGGGAATTTGTATGGGAATTTGTATTTCTATTATGTAATGGTTGCAAGATGGGCATTTCAGGCTAGCAGTTTTGTTCCCTGCAGTCATTTAGGGCCCCAGCTCTCCAGGCCACTCTAGTTGTCACCATTCCTGCCATTGCAAGGTGGGGGAAAAAGCAGAGTCCAGAGCCGGGACCTCCTCTCAGGCAGTGAGACGGAAGTTGCACACAGTGCTTCCAGTCAGTTCCGTAGGAAGGGGTTGTCACCAGTGGCACACATTGGTCCGAGGGGGACCTGGGAGCTCCTTTTTTCCGGAGCTACAAGCCCACTGAAGGGCAGGAGAAATGTTGGTAGACAGATCTTTGTCTCTACCAGAGTTGGCCCACGGGAACTGCGTGACATCCCGGCTGGACCCTGCATCCTCCTCAAGTCTGCAGTCCCTGGCTGATGTGTAGCCCTCTCCAGCAGCCCACGGGACCTGTGGCCCAGAAGGCCAGCGTCTTCCTCACGTTAGCCTGTCACCCCCAGCATGAAACGGTGGAGGAGAAACAAGACGTATATAGTGGAAGTGCCCGTGTGGAAAAGGGAGACACACAGCAGTCGCCGGCCCCATTTCTTAGCATGCCTGGCCACACTGGTTCTGCCTTTGCAGGAATTTCTTGATCAGCTGACCCCACAGCCCCTCAGAGGTCTGCCATCATCCATGGCCACATCTGAAGGGGGCTCGGAGCATGCCCTCCTCAGAGCCTGCGCAGCTTTTTCGACCAGCTTCTTCCAGGTGTCTCTTGGCCAGCCTGGCGGTTGTAGTGGGCATCAGTCAAGGTGTTTTTCAGATCAGACTTGATGTCTTTGACAAGGCAGTTGCCTCAGTCGCAGTCTCTTTTCGGTTTATTTCCCCTTGGTCTGTGTGTCAGTGATCAGAGTTCCTCCCTGAACTCAACTCAGTTCTTGTTCCTGCCTTACTGCTTTTGCTTCTTTGGGGTGTGTGTGTGTGTGTGTGTGTGTGTGTGTGTCTGTGTGTGTGTGTCTGTGTATGTATGTCTCTTCCTTTCTCCCCCTCCCTCTGTCACTTTAATGACCAATCATCTGAAACAACAGATTTAGGTGTGAGAGAAGCACCTTTGATCTGATCTTCGCTGCAGGGCTGTTCTGTAGCACCTTCATTGCTATTCTTAGTCTTGTCTATTTTAGAGTCCAAAAGCAGTTGACGTTTCTGGTTCTGTGAAGTCCCTACCTTTGGCCTCTTTATTCCTGTGCGTCTCTCTGTGCCAGGCAGCTGACTTCACCTGCGCACGGCCCTTCCTCACAGCGCCTTATTCGGACAACAGGATAGCCAACGTGCAGTAGACTGACTCCTGCAGCTCTTTCCATGCATTGCTGGCACTGCTGGCCTGTGCTGTTTGCCAAGCTTAGGCAAGTGACAGTTGTACCCAGCGCTTTGCCATAGCTAACAGGGATCACCAGCTTTCCAGCTGCCAGTATCTACTTTGACAACACCCACCCCTGCCTCCCAAGTCAGTGCCGCATATGGTCAGTTTTATTTTTTATTTTTTATTTATTTATTTATTTTGAGACAGGGTCTGGCTTTGTCGCCCAGGCTGGAGTACAGTGGTGGGATCTCAACTCACTGTAACCTCTGCCTCCGAGGTTCAAGCAGTTCTCCTGTTTCAGCCTCCCATGTAGCTGGGACCATAGGCATGTGCCACCACGCCCGGCTAATTTTTGTATTTTTGGTGGAGACAGGATTTTGCCATGTTTCCCGGGCTGATCTTGAACTCCTGGGCTCAAGCAGTCTGCCTGCCTCAGCCTCCCAAAGTACTGTGATTACAGGTGTGAGCTGCCACACCTGGCCCAATGTGGTGGGTTTTCATTTGGGAAGCACCACACACCAAGAGACCCTCTCGTACTGCTAGTCTCGTATCATCTTGTTTTCACTTCAAAGCCTTTTTCCCCATTGGGCTTCCAATGTAGATGATTGAGTCAGTCATAATCTCTTTTTTTTTTTAAGACGGAATTTCACTCTTGTCTCCCAGGCTAGAGTGCAATGGTGCGATCTGGGCTCACTGCAACCTCCGCCTCCCAGGTTGAAGTGATTCTCGTGCCTCAGCCTCCTGAGTAGCTAGGATTACAGGCATACGCCACCATGCCCGGCTAATTTTTGTATTTTTGGTAGAGATGGGGTTTCACTGTGTTAGCCAGGCTAGTCTATAACTCCTGACCTCAGGTGATCTGCCCTCCTCGGTCTCCCATAGTGCTGGGATTACAGACATGAGCCACCATGCCCAGCCTTTTTTTTTTTTTTTTTTTTTTCCAATAGAGACTGGAGTGTCACTGTGTTGCCCAGGCTGGGCTCAAACTCCTGAGCTCAGGTGATCTGCCCTCCTCGGTCTCCCATAGTGCTGGGATTGCAGACATGGGCCACCGTGCCCAGCCTTTTTTTCAGTAAGAGACTGGAGTCTCACCATGTTGCCGAGGCTGGTCTCAAACTCCTGAGCTCAAGCGATTCTCCCACCTTGTCCTCTCAAAGTGCTGAGATTAAAGGCATGAGCCTCCGAGCCCAGACTGTAATATTCTTTTACAAAATTTTAAAATCTCTTTCATTCAGCATTTTTAGTTGCATTTTCTGCCTTTCTTCCTTACTGAGTTTTACCAAAGGTATGTCTCTTTTAATAATCTTCCCGGCCAGCCGTGGTGGCTCATGCCTGTAATCCCAATACTTTGGGAGGCCGAGGCTGGCAGATCACGAGGTCAGGAGTTCGAGACCAGCCTGGCCAACATGGTGAAACCCCATCTCTACTAAAAATACGAAAATTAGCCGGACATGGTGCTGCATGTCTGTAATCCCAGCTACTCGGGAGGCCAAGGCAGGAGAATTGCTTGAACCTGGGAGGTGGAGGTTACAGTCAGCCGAGATCACACCATTGCACTCCAGCCTGGGCGATAGAGTGAGACTCCATCTCAAAAAACAAACAAACAAAAACTTCCCCAAAAAACAACTTTTTTATCCTAATGTTTTTTTGTTTTTGATTTTGTTTTTGTTTTTTGTTTTTTGTTTTTGAGACAGAGTCTTGCTCTGTCACCCAGGCTAGAGTGCAGTGGCATGATCTCAGCTCACTGCAACCTCCAACCCCCGGGTTCAAGCAATTCTCCTGCCTCAGCCTCCCGAGTAGGTGGGATTACAGGTGTGTACCACCACACCTGGCTACTTTTTGTATTTTAGTGGAGATGGGGTTTCACCATGTTGGTCAGGCTAGTCTTGAACTCCTGACCTCAGGTGATCCACCCGCCTTGCCCTCCCAAAGCACTGGTATTACAGGCGTGAGCCACAGCGCCTGGCCTATTCTAATATGCTTTACTGTTGTTCCATACTTCATTGATTTCTACTGTGGCATAACAAGAAATATGTGTTTGGTCTCTGCCCCTGGTTCCTGGTATGCATCTTCCTAAACCCTTGGATACTCTAGAGTGAAAGACTGTCTTTTATATGCTGACAGCTGGTAGCTGGGGGCTTCTGGGTAACGTTAGGATAGTCATGGTCCCCTGAGAGACAAAGCATGATTACAGACCTAGAACTTTTCAGCCCCACCCCAGGAGGTAGGGGAGACGGACTGGAGACTGAGCTAATCACCAGTGATCAATGATTTCATCAGTCGTGACTCCATAATGAGACCTCCCTAAAAACCCCAAACCACAGGGTTCGGAGAGCTGCTGGCCTGACGAGCCCAGCAAGGTGCTGGGAGGGTGTGGAAGCTCTGCACCCCTTACCCCATCCCTTACCCTGTGCGCCTCTTCCGTTTGACCATTCCTTTATAATACACCAGTAATTGTAAGTCAAGTGCCTTCCTGAGCTCTGTAAGCCGTTCTAGCAAAGCTGAGGAGGGGCTCGTGGGAAGCCCCAGTGTATAGCTGCCTGGTCAGAAATACAGTGGCCATCTGAGGCTCCCAGCTGGTGGCTCAGCGGGGGCAGTCTTGTGGGACTGAGCCCTTCCTAACTGTGGATTCTACACTGACCCTGAGTAATTACAGTAGTATCAGAATTGAATTGTAGGACATCCAGTTAGTGTCAGAATTGGTTGGTGTGGAAAACCCACACAGCTGGTGTCAGTAATGTGCCTGGAACAGCTCACCCTCACCTTTGTGTTCTACTTGCTTTTTTTGGGTTTGCTCTGTAGCTCATTTTCAGCTTCTGAAATGCATACTTATTGCATTAGTTTTATCACCGTTTCCTTAAAAAATTTCTTTAAAGTTGAAAATTGCTCACAAGAACTAGTTTAGCTGCATCTCCCAAATTGTGACTGAAGTATGTCATCATTGCAGAAGCCCATTTTCCCCATTTTAGCGTATCGGAAATTGAGATGCAGCTTTTAGTCAAGATGGTATATCCTGTTTCAATCAGCAGCTTTTTCCTTTCTCGGTGGTGTATGAAATGGTGTTTCCTAGACTCAGTGGCATGTTCAGTGCAGTGAAATATCATATGGTGTTTGCATTGTCTTTTAGCTCTAAGTATTTCATAATTTCCTTTTTTTTTTTTTTTTTTTTTTTTTTTTTTTTGAGACGGACTCTCTGTCGCCAGGCTGGAGTGCAGTGGCGCAATCTTGGCTCACTGAAACCTCTGCCTCCCGGGATCAGGCGATTCTCCTGTCTCAGCCTCGTGAGTAGCTGGTACTACAGGTGCCCGCCACCACCCACCACACCCGGCTAATTTTTGTATTTTTAGTGGAGATGGAGTTTCATCACATTGGTCAGGATGGTCTTGATCTCCTGACCTCGTGATCCACCTACCTGCCTTGGCCTCCCAAAGTGCTGGGATTACAGGCGAGAGCCACTGCACCCGGCCCATGATTTCCCTTTTTTTAGCTCAATCGTTTCTAGTAATATGCTATTTAGTTTCCAGATACGAGGTGTTTCTAGCTGTTCTTTTGTTGGCTGTCTGATTTTATTACATTAAGGTCAGAGAATACAGTCTGTATGGGTTTTTTTTTGTTTGTTTGTTTGTTTGTTTTTTGAGACGGAGCCTTGCTCTGTCGCCCAGGCTGGAGTGCAGTGGCGCGATCTCAGCTCACTGCAAGCTTCACCTCCCGGGTTCACACCATTCTCCTGCCTCAGCCTCCTGAGTAGCTGGGACTACAGGCGCCTGCCACCACGCCCGGCTAATTTTTTGTATTTTTAGTAGAGATGGGGTTTCACTGTGTTAGCCAGAATGGTCTCGATCTCCTGACCTCATGATCTGCCCACCTGGCCTCCCAAAGTGCTGGGATTACAGGTGTGAGCCACATGTGCCCGGCCTCTGTATGTTATTTTTCATGAATTTATTAGGACTTTTGTCTTCAGGCTTTTTTTTTTTTTTTTTTTGAGACAGTGTCTCACGCTGTTGGCCAGGCTGGAGTGCAGTGGCACAATCTAGTCTCACTGCAACCTCTGTCTCCTGGGCTCAAGCAATTCTCCTGCCTCAGCCTCCGGAGTAGCTGGGATTATAGGCATCTGCCACCATGCCTAGCTAAGTTTTGTATATTTAGTAGAGATGGGGTTTCACAATGTTGGCCAGGCTGGTCTCGAACTCCTGACCTCAGGTAATCCGCCCTCCTTGGCCTCCCAAAGTGCTGGGATTACAGGCGTGAGCTACCACGTCCGGCCTGTCTTCTGGCTTTTTAAGGGTGTCTCTTGTAAACACACAGGAACACACAGTGCCCGCTCCTGGCCGCTCTGTGTCTGTCATGGCTAAAAGCTGTACTTAGAGAAAACCACACAGATGTGGGTGCGAACCCAGTTCCACCCCTCATTTGCCCTTAACCTTCATCAGTCACTTTCTTCTGAGTTTCTCAGTGGGAAAAGTGGGGTGACCACATCTTCCTTGAGAATCGTCAGGGCTTAGATGAACCAGTGGATGTGCCTGGCACGTGGGGACAGCTGGGGAACACTGAGTCTGACCCGACTCTGGAATACGCTGTCAAACATGAGCAAAGACTCCAGGACCTACCTCTCTGCCTTTCCTTCTGCTGACAAAGCTGAGAGCCTTGAGTCAGTTTGTTTTCCAGGGCTCTGGGGACGAGCAGCAATTAGCAGAATACTGTTGAAAGTGTCACAAAGGTACAAGGTTAACAAATAAGCCCCGTTTGTAATCCCGAGCAGGCGCAAGGATGCAGGACAGGCAGAGTATGAACCCCTCCTTTGCTTTTGTAGAATGCAGAGAGCAGTTTGCAGCAGAAGAATGAAGCCATCACATCCTTTGAAGGAAAAACCAACCAAGTTATGTCCAGCATGAAACAAATGGAAGAAAGGTAATCACTTCCCCTGGCAGATATTCTCTGGAAGGTGCCAAGCATTCCCTGGGCCTGGAGACTTATTCAGACTCCCTCTCCAAAGTGCAGGGCAGAGGCTGGGCGCGGTGGCTCACGCCTGTAATCCCAACACTTTGGGAGGCCGAGGCCGGTATATCACTTGAGGTCAGGAGTTCAAGACCAGGCTGGCCAACATGGTGAAACCCTGTCTCTACTAAAAATACAAAAAATTAGCCAGGCTTGGTGGCACACGCCTATAATCCCAGCTTCTTGGGAGGCTGAGGCAAGAGAATTGCTTGAACCCAGGAGGCAGAGGTTGCAATGAGCTGAGATCGTGCCATTGCACTCCAGCCTGGCCAACAGGAAGAGACTCTGTCTCAAAAAAAAAAAAAAACGAAGGCCAGCACGGTGGCTTCAGCCTGTAAATCCCAGCACTTTGGGAGCCGAGGCAGGCCAGTCACAAGGTCCAGGAGATTAAGGACCATTCCTGGTAAACACAGTTAAACCCCGTCTCTACTAAAAATACAAAAATTAGCGGGTGTGGTGGCTGGCACTGTAGGTTCGGCTACGCTGAGGCAGGAGAATTGCTTGAACCTGGGAGGGGGCGTTTGCAGTGAGCCGAGATCACGCCATTGCACTCCAGCCTGGGTGACAGAGCAAGACTCTGTCTCAAAAAAAAAACTCTCAAAGCTCAGCAGTAAACAATCAATCCAATTGAAAAATGGGCACAAGCTTGGCGCAGTGGCTCACACCTGTAATCCCAGCACTTTGGGAGGCCGAGGCAGGTGGATTGCCTGAGGCCAGGCGTTCAAGACCAGCCTGGCCAACATGGTGAAACCCCATCTCCACTAAAAATACAAGCATTTGCCAGGTGTAGTGGTGCATGCCTGTAATCCCAGCTGCTTGGGAGCCTGTGGCAGAAGAATCGCTTGAACCCGGGAGGCGGAGGTTGCAGTGAGCCAAGATCATGCCTCCACTCTATGCCAGGGCAACAAGAAAGAAACTTCATCTCAAAACAAACCAAAAAACATGGCGGGGCAAAAGACTTGAACAGATACTTCATCACAGAGAACATTTGGACAGCAGAAGAGTACATGAGATGATATTCAGACCATGAGCCATCAGAGAAATGAGTGGCACAATCCCACCGCACATCTGTTAGGACAGCTGTGGTTTCTTGTTTTGTTTTGTGTGTGTTTTTTTAATTTTTTTGAGCCAGAATTTCGCTCTTGTTGCCCAGGCTGGAGTGCAGTGGCACGATCTCAGCTCACCACAGTCTCCACCTCCCAGATTCAAGCAGTTCTCCTGCCTCAGCCTCCCGAGTAGCTGGGATTACAGGCATGTGCCACCACACCCGGCTAATTTTGTATTTTTGTAGAGATGGGGTTTCTCCATGTTGATCGGGCTGGTCTCGAACTCTTGACCTCAGGTAATCTGCCCGCTCTGGCCTCCCAAAGAGCTGGGATTACAGGCGTGAGCCACCGCGCCTGGCCAGCTACAGTTTCTTTAATGACAACACCAAGTGCTGATGAGGACACGGAGTTAATGGATCTCTCATACATTATTGGTAGGAATGCAAAATGGTGCAACCACTTAGGAAAACAGTTTCTCAAGAAGCTAAACGTCCTCTTACCATATAATCCAAATAGAAACGAAACCAAGACCAGTACATATGTTTATAGCAGCTGTGTTCATAACTGCCAAAAACTAGAAGCAGTCCCAGTGTTCTGCATTGGGTGAATGGATAAAGAAAGTGGTAATCTGTGCAGTGAGACAGCTCAGCCGTCATCTGTGCAGTGAAATACAGCTCAGCCGTACAAAGGAATGAACCACTGCCCTTTGAGAATGTTCAGAGAGGAAACAAAAGGAATGAACCACTGACATACACGGAAACTTGGATTGATCTCAACGACATTATTCTGAGAAAAAGCCAGTCTCAAGGTTATATAATGTATAATCACATTTAGATTACATTCTCAAAAAGCCAAAGCCATATTGTTGCAGAACAGATGAGTGGTTGCCAGGGGCTGAGGTGGGGAGATCGTGTGGCTCCGGATGGCAGCACTGGGGAGTTTTGGGAGTGGTGGGACTGTCCTGTATCCTGAGTGTGGTGGAGCTGACTCTCCACGTGTTAAAACTCACAAGAGCTAATTTTACTGTATGTTAATTTTAAGAAAGAATTTCAGCCAGCAAAAGTCATCCTTTCCTTACAAAGATTTGCTTCATTTGTGCTCTTGCTGGTGTCGCATCCAGGTTGCAGCACTCGGAGCAGGCGAGGCAGGGGGCCGAGGAGCGGAGCCACAAGCTACAGCAGGAGCTGGGCGGGAGGATCAGCGCCCTGCAGCGGCAGCTCTCCCAGCTCCATGAGCAATGGTAGGGGCCCTGCAGGGAGCCTGGGCTGGGTGTGGCTCAGGAGGGACTGGGAAGAACTGGGGGCAAGTAGTGTCCTGCTTCAGCACTCACCCCTGCAGGGTTCGTATGTTATCCCTAGGGAGCTCCCTCCCCGCAGGACGACTCACGTGGTCCAGCTCACCCCCAGAAGGTCTGGCCACGCTCAGACCGTGGTCCCAGGTCACAGCCTTTATTGCCCTTAACCACCCTTTCTAAAAAGAAACAACCGTGTGTCAGTGTTGAGCAGAAAGCCACCTTTCACCTACCCTTTGCTGATGCAAGCTTCGTATAATTTTGTGCACAGTTCGTCTACAGATTTTTTACTTTTCATTTATTTATTTATTTTTTTTTGAAACGGAGTCTCGCTCTGTCACCCAGTCTGGAGTGCAGTGGCCGGATCTCAGCTCACTGCAAGCTCCGCCTCCCGGGTTCACGCTATTCTCCTGTCTCAGCCCCCTGAGTAGCTGGGACGACAGGCACCCGCCACCACGCCCGGCTATTTTTTTGTATTTTTAATAGAGATGGGGTTTCACCATGTTAGCCAGGATGGTCTCGATCTCCTGACCTCATGATCTGCCCACCTCAGCCTCCCAGAGTGTTGGTATTACAGGCGTGAGCCACTGCGCCTGGCCTAATTTTTGTATTTTTACTAGAGACAGGGTTTTGCCATGTTGGCCAGACTGGTCTCAATCTTCTGGCCTCAAGTGATCCACCCGTCTTGGCCTCCCGAAGTGCTGGGATTACAAGTGTGAGCCACCGTGCCTGGCCTATAGATTTTTTGAGATAGTATATATGCCAGATTAAAAGCCTGATGTTGAGAGAAGAGAGAGAAGAGACATCTTTATTCCTACAGAGAGAGAGCAGACTCCAGGGGGTCCAGCAGTGCCCCCAGGGCCACTCAGCTGGCAGAAGGGAGGAGTCAGGTTCAGGCCGGGGCTCACTCCTGGCCTCTTCTCCCTCCAGGGTTCTCTATCGTGAGTCTGGCCGCAGGTTATAGAAAGCAGAATGAGGCCGGGCACGGTGGCTCATGCCTGTATTCCCAGCATCTGGGAGGCCGGGGCAGGGAGATCACGAGGTCAGGAGTTCAAGACCAGCCTGGCCAACATGGTGAAATGCCATCTCTAGTAGAAATACAAAAAATTAGCTGGGCGTGGTGGCACATGCCTATAATCCCAGCTACTCGGGAGACTGAGGCAGGAGAATCGCTTGAACCTGGGAGGCAGAGATTGCAGTGAGCCGAGATCACACCACTGTACTCCAGCCTGGGCGACAGAGCAAGACTCCATCTCAAAAAAACAAAAAGAAAGCAGATTGAATTGGCCAGTGCTGTGGCTCATGCCTGTAATCTCTGCACCTCGGGAAGCTGAGGTGGGAGGATCACTCGAGCCCAGGAGGTTGAGGCTGCAGTGAGCTGAGGTTGCGCCACTGCGCTCCAGCTGGGGTGACAGAGCTAGACCCTGTCTCAGAAAAAGAAAAGAAGGAATTTTGAACTTCCTTTCCTCAGGTCTCCGTGTCAGGGGCGCATTCTGCCTCTGTGGTCCTAAGTGTTCCAGAGCTCTCCCTTCTCTCCTGCATAAGAGTCGAGTATGGCCCTGCAGGCTTTTCTCCCCCTGGTTCCTGCTCTTTCCTGTGGAAGGGCAGGTGACCCTGGGGGAGAGGAAAGCCTTGCCAAAGGGTTTCAGTGCTCAAGTGGCAATTCAGAGAGCTCCCCGTTTCCTGGGCAGTGAGTAGGGTTGTCGGTCCTCCATGAAGATCTCCCACGAGACTAACTCAAGTTCGTTTTATGGAAACAGCTCAAGTCTAGAGAAAGAACTGAAATCAGAAAAAGAGCACAGACAGGCTCTTCAGCGCGAATTACAGCACGAAAGAGACACTTCCTCTCTACTCAGGACGGAGCTACAACAAGTGGAAGGATTGAAAAAGGTGAGGTGGGCCATCCTGGGGCAGGAGAGCCTCTGGCAGCCTCCAGAAGCCCCTGGCAGGCTCTTCTCCCCGCACCCTTTGTGTGGGGGCCAGGCGGCTCCAGGGTGTGGGGAGGCTGTTAGGGGGCTCCTGTTTTAGGAGCAAAGACAAATCATAAATCACTAAGCCTGCTGGCCAGCTCAGATAAAGGCGAGTGCCATGAAGAGAATAAAGCAGAACAGTGTCCTCACCTGTATGCAGGGGCCTGGGGAGGGAGTGACCGGTGAGCAGAGGCTCCAGTGAGTTAGGCCCTACAAAGCACCGCTTGGGCAGAGGCTGCAGGAGCAGCCAGGAGTGTGAGGAGCAAAGGGGAGGCCTCGGCGGCAGGCAGCAGGAAGCCCTTCATGGGCCCTGGGAGCCAGCGGAAGGAACGTGGGTTTTGTTTTGAGCACAGTGGGAAGCTGGTGGAGGGACAGGATCCATTTCGTTTGCGGACGGTCATTGGTTCTTGTGTGGAGAGTGGGTGGTAGGCTTGCAGGAGAGGAAGCTGGGAGGAACCAGTCAACATCTCCCACCACATGGCAGTCGTTACCTCAGCCACTGTGCCCAGGGTCGGGTCATCCCTGGGAAGCAGACTGACCCCAGCCCTCCACTTCCCCATCACCTCAGTCCCCGGAGGCCCCTCTTACTTGGAGGCATGGCCTGGATGCAGTGTGCTTCAGAGGGCGAGAGAAGTGGGGTCCGGCAGGCCTTCGCTGTCTGGCTGTGGAACTAGACCTCCCAGGAAATTCCGAGGCCGTGTGGAACATTCGCCCTAATGTAAAATCATTGACTTTTCCCAGAGAGGAAGAGGCTCTGCAGTCCTGGACGGGCTGACTGCAGCCTGGGGCGCTGTGAGGGGCTCCTCCCATGTGGGGATGGTGTGCCCTCTTCTCAGGCCCCTGCACTACCGAGCACCGCAGCGCAGCTGAGCCCAAAGCGGGCTTCCCTCGGCAGCTTCCCAGGAGGGGCCTTCAGGGCTGGGGTGGCTTCTGGACCTGGATTTTGTGGCGTTGAACACGGTAATGGACACCACTGCACGATCCGAGGGAGTCAGGAAAGGCGCTGTTGATTTCCGTCGGAAAGTGCCTGGAGTTGTTGGGGAAGGGAGAGCTTCCTCACGAGCCAGGTCAGGCTTGGAGAGTGGAAGGGAGGAAGTGCAGGGCAGAAGAGGACTTGTAGAAAGTTCTGCCTCGTCACGGGGCATACCTCCTTTATTCTGCTTCAAAATGCTTTGGTCAAAAGATTCGAATTACACAATGACAGCCCGCCCCAACAATAGGAACAAAACAATGTCTAGTATCCCCAGTTAAGCCACAGCGTGCCTTGCAAGCATGTACACAGAAGCAGAAGCTGCGGCACGGGGTGTGCGGGGAGCTACCCCGCCACTCGGGCCTAAGCACCACCGCTGTTCCCCGTGGGCCCCAGTTACTTTCTGGGTCTCCATCCTGGCCTTACCAGACTGGCTCAAGGTGCACTGGCCGCAGGTGTCAGTGCCGTTGTCCCCTGGGAAGTCTGCGCCGTGCAGGGCTCCTCGTGGTCCAGCCAGCCTCCGGGTGGTCTAGCCATGAAATGAGGTCCCAAGTCACTGCCTTCATCATCCTTGACCAGCGCTTTCCAAAACAGCTTTTTCAGAGTTGAACAGGAAACCACCTTTCAAACTAGTCTTTGCTGATGCAAAGTGTGATTTTTGTGCACAGTTCTTCTATAGATTTTTTGAGATAGCAATCTGGTTTTTTTTTTTGTTTTTTTTTGTTTTTTTTTTTTTTTGAGACGGAGTCTCGCTCTGTCGCCCGGGCTGGAGTGTAGTGGCCGGACCTCAGCTCACTGCAAGCTCTGCCTCCCGGGTTCACGCCATTCTCCTGCCTCAGCCTCCCGAGTAGCTGGGACTACAGGCGTCCGCCACCTTGCCCGGCTAGTTTTTTGTATTTTTTAGTAGAGACGGGGTTTCACCATGTTAGCCAGGATGGTCTCGATCTCCTGACCTCGTGATCTGCCCGTCTCGGCCTCCCAAAGTGCTGGGATTACAGGCTTGAGCCACCGCGCCTGGCAGCAATCTGTTTTGTAAAAAGTTTATATTTTAAAAAGAAGCTCAAATAGGCAAAGCCTCATTTGTCCTATGAGGGTAACTTTTTTTTTTTGAGACAGACTCTGTTGCCCAGGTTGGAGTGCAGTGGAGCGATCTCAGCTCACTGCAACCTCCGCCTCCCCAGTTCAAGCGATTCTCCTGCCTCAGCCTCCCGACTAGCTGGGATTACAGGCATGTGCCACCATGCCCTGCTAAGTTTTGTATTTTTACTAAAGGAGGGGTTTCACCATGTTGGCCAGGCTGATTTTGACTGCCTGACCTCAGGTGATCCGCCCACCTCAGCCTCCCAGTGCTGGGATTACAGGTGTGAGCCCCTGTGCCCGGCCGAGGGTAACTGTTTTTAATGTGGCTGATGAATGTAACTATCCTGTCCCATGTCTCTGTCCCCAGCTGCAGAGCTCTCGTAGAGTGCCTGCCTTCGAGCTGCCCAGTGTCGAGAGTAAGCTAGCAAGAAATAATCTTGAATGACATTAATACAGGACTGCATTTTGCTTTTTTTTTTTGAGCTGGAGTCTCACTCTGTCGCCCAGGCTGGAGTATAGTAGCACGATCTCGGCTTACCACAACCTCCGCCTCCCAGGTTCAAGCAATTCTTCTGCCTCAGTCTCCCAAGTAGCTGGGATTACAGGTGCCCACCACACCCAGCTAATTTCTGTATTTTTAGTGGAGACAGGTTTGCACCATGTTGGCCAGGTTGGCCTCAAACTCCTGACCTCAGGTAATCCACCCGCCTCGGCCTCCCAAAGTGCTGGAAGTACAGGCATGAGCCACTGTGCCCGGCTGCCTTTTGCTCTTGAAAAACATTCTCATCTGCTTGTTGCTCTGGTTGCTAAATCTTTAAAAAAAAAAAAAAAAAAAAAAAAACGGCCGGTGCAGTGGCTCACACCTGTAATCCCAGCACTTTGGGAGGCCAAGGCAGGTAGATCACAAGGTCAGGAGTTCAAGGCTATCCTGGCTAACATGGTGAAACCCTAGCTCTACTAAAAATACAAAAATTAGCAGGGCATGGTGGTGTGCACCTGTAGTTCCAGCTACTCGGGAGGCTGAGGCAGCAGAATCACTTGAACCCAGGAGGCAGAGGTTACAGTGAGCCAAGATGGTGCCACTGCACTCCAGCCTGGCGAGAGAGCAAGACTCTGTCTCAAAAAAATAATAAAATTTTTAAAAAGGCCCGTGAATCCTCTGTCCAGCGTCTGGTTGGTTTGTTCATTTTAGGAGTTGCGGGAGCTTCAGGACGAGAAGGCAGAGCTGCAGAAGATCTGCGAGGAGCAGGAACAAGCGCTCCAGGAAATGGGCCTGCACCTCAGCCAGTAAGAACCCCACTCCCCTCATCTGCCTCTGCAGGCATACCAGTCTACCCCCCACACCCCTCAGGCCCCAAACCTACTTCCTTTTGACGAAAGGAGGGGGTGCCATTTAGGAGCCCAGTCTACTGTTCACAGATGAGGTCTCAGGAAGCCAGGCCTCAGAGGGACCAAGCACTGATTCCTGCTAACCCCCTGGGGATGTCAGTCAGCTCTTAGTTAATTCATCAAGCACACTCATTCCTAGTGACCAGGACACTCTTATTCCTTAGCTTCATATCCAGGGCCTTAGGGAACAGATGGGCAATGAGAGGATTGCTTGGTCAGTCTACAGTCAGGCCAGAGGGAGCGTGGCGGGTTTGATAATGGAAGCCTGGCACGATAGAGGTGCGCTCACCGGCCTTGCACAGCACAGCCCCCTTCCTTTCGGGGAACTGGCCACTGCATCCGCCAGAGTCTGTCTGTCTGCTACAGATGCTGATGGGTGCAGATCCTGGTAGTTCTGCTCTCCTCTGACTTGACAGCTCCCCTCCTTGGTGTCCCAGTCTGGACACGTTGCTGTGGACACCTGGGCCTTGGGGTGGATCACACTTCGGATTGTGGAACTTGTCCATTTGTGTGATGATTTTGCATTTTCAACACAGTGGGTAGCCTTTTCTTCTCGAGTCAGGACTCTTGGTTGCAAGTAACAGAAATCCAACTCAAAGTGGCTTAAGCAAAAGAAGCCATCAGGAATCGGTCTCTGTTTCCTACCTCTGCTATCCTGTCTACCTCACAGGTGGGTCTGGACCCTTCAGGGGCAAAACAGCACTCAGCAAGGCCATCTGTCAGAGGAACAAAGTCCCTCTTCTTTCTGCATAGCTCCCAAAATCACCCAAGGTTGACTCTGCTCCCGAGTACCCATGCCTGATGCAAGCACCATGACCAAGGAGATGGGGCTCTCCTGGGCTCAGGTCCAGCACTGCATATATTTGACCAGAAAAGGTCCACACATGGAGATCAAAATGAGAATCAGCTTGAAACACACTAGTGTAGAGATGTGTGCAGCCTTAGAATTTTTCTTGCAGTCTGGAAATGTGTAGAGTCTAGTACTATTAAGAAAATAGGCCGGGTGTGGTGGCTCATGCCTGTAATCCCAGCACTTTGGGAGACCAAAGTGGGCAGATCACCTGAGGTCAGGAGTTCGAGGCCAGCCTGGCCAACATGGTGAAACCCCGTCTCTACTAAAAATACAAATATTACCCAGGCATGGTGGCAGGCGCCTGTAATCCCAGCTACTCGGGAGGCCAAGACAATAGAATCACTTGAACCCAGGGGGCAGAAGTTGCAGTAAGCCGCGATTGTGCCACTGCACTCCAGTCTGGGCGACAAAAGTGAGGATCCATCTCAAAAAAAAAAAAAAATAGCTGGTCAAGGAATCTGATGTCTGTGGTGGGAATGCGGTCTGCCCACTCCCAAATGCAGGTGTTGGCCACTCGCCATCTCTCCTGTGCCCCTTACCTTTCTACATCAGCCCATGGCTGCTACTCCCTCCCCTCCCACCCTCCGCCCTGCCTGCCACCCACTCAGCTGAGTGCCCTGTGCTGCTCTCGTCTGGCCTGTCAACTTGCCATGCTCTGGCCCCTGTTCCTCCCCAACCCCCAGGGAGCTCCTTGAGCGACGCAAGGCCCAGTGTCTATCCCTATGCTCAAGAGCACAGGCCAGCTGTGAGGGCATCCCAAGAGCACTCACCAGAAGCAGACATGGAACAGAGGCTGGCATGGAGCTGGCTTTTGGGGTTTGCAGCCAGTGTTTTCCTCTTTACATTGGATGGATGGCAAGGCAGTGTCACAGGTCCCCTCCTAGTGGACCATAGACCTCGAAACTGTGGATGGTCTCTGATCTTTAAAATGTATCTTTGTGGCCGGGTGTGGTGGCTCATGCCTGTAATCCCAGCATTTTGGGAGGCTGAGGTGGGCGTATCACCTGAGGTTGGGAGTTCGAGACCAGCCTGACCAACGTGGAGAAGCCCCGTCTCTACTAAAAATATAAAATTAGCCAGGCGTGCTGGAATGTGCCTGTAATCCCAGCTACTCAGGAGGCTGAGGCAGGAGAATCACTTGAACCTGGGAGGCAGAGGTTGCAGGGAGCCGAGATCGCACCATTGCGCTCCAGCCTCGCCAACAAGAGTGAAACTCTGTCTCAAAAACAAAAAAAAAAATGTATTGTTGCACTTTGTGGCTGCCTGGCATTACCGGCTACCCTAGCTTCCGAATTCCAGTGTGAGCTGCCTGGCCGCCACCACTCCCAGCAAGTGCTGTGCGTGTGACAGCATCAGGTGTATGCAAACCCAGACGGGGCTACCTGAGGAGTTGCTTTTGTGCTCTCTCTCCTCTTCCCTTCTTCCTCTTGCAAGCCTATGCCGGATGACAGAGATGGCAAAGCCTCTTCGCAGACCCTACATTAGCTACAGGAACAGTTTTCCAGTTTCATTATCTTGGGAACATCTGGATTCTTCCTAAATTGTGTTTCCCAGAGTTCTTGTATGTTCAGTTTGCCATCTTGACCTGGCTTCCCAAGATCTGTCCATCTGGGCAGCCTCTTCTGATCCTGTCAATCTGCTGGCCTATTTCCTGTTTCTGCAGCCGGACCAGGAAGGGAAGGAGCTGCCTCCCAATCTTTAGCAAAAGCCACAGGGATTTTTCTAAATGCCCTGATGCTGTTTTCTAAGTCTAGCCTGTGTTTCCCAGAGACCTGCCATTTTCTCACTTTGATTAGTCTAATCTGATGATAGTTCAGACTGAGCTCAGTTTTTAAGAAAGGCTCAGACCAGGCTGGCGTGGGGGCTCACGCCTATAATCCCAGCACTTTGGGAGGCCGAGGCAGGTGGATCGCTTGAGATCAGGAGTTCAAGACCAGCCAGGCCAATATGGTGAAACCCCGTCTGTAGTAAAAGTACAAGAAAATAAGTTGGGCATGGTGTCAGGCGCCTGTCATCCCATTTACTTGGGAAGCTGAGGTAGGAGAATCACTTGAACCCAGGAAGCAGAGGTTGCAGTGAGCCGAGATCACACCACTGCACTGCAGCCTGGGCGACTCAGCAAGACTCCATCTCAAAAAAAAAAGAAAAAGAAAAAGAAACGCTCAGGCCTATAATCCCAGCACTTTGGGAGGCTAAGGCAGGCAGATCACTTGAGGTCAGGAGTTCAAGACCAGCCTGGGCAACATGGCAAAACCCCACCTCTACAAAAAAAATACAAAAATTAGCCAGGCATGATGGCTCGCACCTGTAGTCCCAGCTACTTGGGAGAATCACTTGAGCCCAGGAGGTCAAGGCTGCAGTGAGCCATGATTGTATCACTGCACTCCAGCCTGAGCAATATAGCAAGACCCTGTCTCAAAAAAAAAAAAAAAAAAGATCACACTGTTTCCCCACATCACACAAACTGCCTCATTTTATATGGTTTAGTTCTGCCAATTTAATCCGTGTTCAGTCCTGTCTCTTACATAAACAAAGGAATTGTTCTGACACTAACAAGAATGGAACAAGAACAAATGGCTCTGCCCTCTGAGCCTGCCCGTTCCAGACAGCAGGCAGCAGATTGGAGGCCAGGGAGAAGCCTGCAGACTCAGGTTCCTGCTGGGGAGAGCGGTAGAGACTAGCGCAGAACAGGGCCAGGTCTTGGACTTCTGGCCTCAGGCCATCCTCTCGCCTCAGCCTCCCTCGAAGTCGTTTTGAGCCCCTGCAGGCTAAGCCGTGTGTTCTTGTGCCAGATGCAATCCCAGGCTCAGCCTCAGCCCCCAGCAGACGGGAGCCAGTGTGATGAGGCGACTCTGGGATTGTACAGAGGCAGAAGGCATTTTAACAACCCATGTTCTGGGTCTCCTCACAAGTCCGGTATCTTCACAAAGCTAGTCATGAGAGCCAGCTGGGTTAGGGAGTCAGCACCTCTCTCTCTCTCACTGCTGTCTAATGGCCTTTTCTTCCTTAGGTCCAAGCTGAAGATGGAAGATATAAAAGAAGTGAACCAGGCACTGAAGGTACTGGCTTGCTAAGAACCACTTCTTCGCCATCAGCTTATGCTGATGGCCTGTGTGCTCGTACGTTTAAGTATCCCAACAGTCAGGTGAAAGTGTGTGGTCGAGGCAGTGGTGGTGATGACGTATTTAGAGAAGCCAGATGCTGCTCAGAAACGTGTCCCTCAGCTGAGGGATGCTGACAGGTGGCAGGGCCAAAGCTGAACCTAGGTCTTCTGACTCCAGTTCTGCCATCAGCTGTGCTTTGAAAATAGGCCTGATGGGTCTTCCTAAAGGGGGAAGCAGGTGGCAGAGAGGAGAGACCCGCGGGTATCTTTAAACAGTGAAAAACAGGCCCTTCTGTTGAAGTGAAGGGCCAGAGGCCAGCCAGCCCCACTGCAGTGCCCTGTGCCATTGCTAAGGACCACTCAAGCCAAGCCCTGAGTTGGGCCAGGTTTCCACACCCTTGTGGGGAGGGCAGAATAACACATTCCACTGAAGAGCAGGAGCTTGCAGGTGCCCTGGTGCAGGTGCAGGTGCCAGGCTGAGCTGCAGGGTGGAGAGCGTGGGAGAGGAGGCAGACATTCAGGGGCACGGCAGCCTGGCCTACAAGATGGCTTTGCCTGCAGGAGCATCCAGCCATCGGCCTCAGCTGTGCTGTGGCAGCGATGCAAAAGCAGTCCCTTTCCACACTCTCCCACGCGGTGCAGAGCAGGGACCCTAATGTCTCTGGGCATCTAACTTCCAAGTGTCAGGTTAGGGGCAGCAATTAACAGCAGCCTGGACTGCTAGGTAATATCAGTTTCACAGTATCAGGGAGGATAAAAATCGTAAAACAGGACTCTAGAGCCGCCAGAGCTCTTTGATGTCAGGATGAACGTCCTGGGCACACACTGGCAGCCCTAAGGGTGTGTGACTCTAGCTCAGCCTATGAGGATCTGTTTGTCAGCAAGAAAATCACATCCAGCAGATGCTAACAGGCCAGAAAAGTACCTCATGCCTTTGACTCCTGGAACACCCCAGTCCCTAAGCCTGAATAAATCACAGGTGCTGCCTCTCCCTGAGAAAGCCCTCCCAAGAGCCACCTTTCAAAGCCTCAGCCGCCTCCCCTGTGGAATGGAGTCCATCTGCTCCCCAGGGCTGTTCAAGAATCAGGGCTTTGGCCCGCAAGGAGAAGCGCTTCCTCAGGCCTGTGGGATGCAGTGCCCGCTGTCCATCACCTTCTGTCTCCACAGCGATCAGCGTCAGCAAGTGTTCCAGTCTCACTCAGATTTGGCCCTTCCGCCACGCCTGCCAGTTCAGCTAGTCCCTTCGACCAGTGTCTCAGGCAGGGTCTAGGGTTGCAGGCACCAGAAGCTCGCTCTGCTTACTTCAGCCAAAGGGAACTGATGGAAAGTGGGGTTGTGCCTGAGTGAGCGGATGCTGGAGACTGCCTTGAGGCCCCAGGGCAGCCTGCAGAGCCAGGTGGAGCGTGGAGCTAGGACGCAGGAATCCTGGCTGCAGCCAGACCGGGAAAGGGCCCGTTGATGACAGTCCTGTGAGGCCACATCTGATGGAGAAGAAACAGTGCCTCACTAGGAAACAGGTGCTGTGAGGGACAATGGATGCAGCCGGAACACAGCTACGCACTCATCAGGGGCTTAGACAGAAAGTAGATTCTAGAATGTCCTTTCCTCCTCAGGGCCACGCCTGGCTGAAAGATGACGAAGCGACGCACTGTAGGCAGTGTGAGAAGGAGTTCTCCATTTCCCGGAGAAAGGTATGTGTGTGGGGGCTCCACCCACCCTCCCAGTGCCCTGGGTCATTGCCCGCTGAGATTCCCCTTTCTCTGGTTCCAGAAGCCTGCATCAGACCAGGCCCACTGACCTGACTGTGCTCACTGGCTGGCAGATGGGCAGCCCCGCCTCTCCTGCTTGCCTCTGCAGATGGCTTTCCATCCTGGCACCCTCTTTCTGGGAAGCCTTGGCCAGTCAGAGGCCCCTGGTCTCCAGCACATCCTTTCAGTAATTGACAATGATTTTTGGGGAGATAGGGCTCCTTGTGCCAAGCTGCTCTAGGGGATTGTCATTGAAAATTCTCTGTGTGCGGCAGGACCAAAATCTGGCCCAACTTAGGCAAAAACAGAATCTATGGGGAACCTACAGGGCAGGAGGTCACCAAAAATCACCGGTGATCTAGGCAGGGTGCTTGTCCCCGTCTTCTAGGTTCTGGAAACAAGGTCCTAGGCTCACCCTGGGGTCTAGGGTTGACAGGGCCTTATTAATAGTCTCACCAAGACCAGCTGGGTAGGGGAAGAGTTGGATATAAGCAAAACTGGGAGCTAAAGGAAACACTGCCACCACCATGTTCTGTCTGTTCCCATCAACAGCCTAGCTCTGGAAAAGAGGAAGCCACAGCCACCCCCGACGCCCCACCCCGAGTTTCAGGCAGTGCCTTGCAGTGAGCTCAGAGCTAGAAACCACGGCCTGAGGCTGCCTGAGATCACGTGTGTCTACAAGGCCTGGCTGTTCCCATCTGTGGAACCACAGAAGCAGAGGCTGCACAGGTGCTCATCTCCGTGTCTTATCAGGCACCTAGGGAACCTGTTTAGAAAGGGGAAGACCCACTCCCACCCCCTGGAATGCAGCAAAGAGAACAAACCAGACTCTTCCCGTAGCTGGCTGGCTTAATGATGAAGTACAGTAAAAGTAAACTTTTTGTCTTAAGACCCTTAGGCTGGGCACGGTGGCTCACGCCTGTAATCCCAGCACGGTGGGAGACCGAGGCGGGTGGATCACGAGGTCAGGAGTTCAAGACCAGTATGGCCAAGATGGTGAAACCCCATCTCTACTAAAAAAAATACAAAAACTAATTGGGCATGGTGGTGGACGCCTGTAATCCCAGCTACTTGAGAGCCTGAGGCAGGAGAATCGCTTGAACCCGAGGCAGAGGTTGCAGTGAGCCAAGATTATGCCACTGCACCCCAGCCTGGGCAACAGACTCAAAAAAAAAAAGCCGGGCGCAGTGGCTCACGCCTGTAATCCCAGCACTTTGGGAGGCCAAGGTGGGCGGATCACAAGGTCAGGAAATCGAGACCATCCTGGCTAACACTGTGAAACCCCGTCTCTACTAAAAATACAAAAGGCACCGGGCATGATGGCGGGCACCTGTAGTCCCAGCTACTCGGGAGGCTGAGGCAGAAGAATGGTGTGAACCCGGGAGGTGGGGCTTGCAGTGAGCCCAGATCGTGCCACTGCACTCTAGCCTGGGCGACAGAGTGAGACTCTGTCTCAAATAAAATAAAAAATAAAAAAACCTATTTGCACACAGCCCTCACCACTCCACAGAAACGTAAGAACCCATTCCAGGCCGGGCGCGGTGGCTCATGCCTGTAATCCCAGCACTTTGGGAGGCTGAGACAGGCGGATCACGAGGTCAGGAGATGGAGACCATCCTGGCTAACACGGTGAAACCCCGTCTCTACTAAAAATACAAGAATTAGCCAGGCGTGGTGGCGGGCACCTGTAGTCCCAGCTACTCGGGAGGCCGAGGCAGGAGAATGGCGTGAACCCGGAGGCAGAGCTTGCAGTGAGCCCAGATCGTGCCACTGCACTCCAGCCTGGGCGACAAAGCGAGACTCCGTCTCGAGAAGAAAAAAAAAAAACCCATTCCTAACAAACGATGTGCTTCTGGGTTAGGAAGCAGGGAGGGTGTGCGGATGGCTTTTCCCTGGGTGTCCTGTGACTGCCTTCTTCCCGTCCTCTAGCACCACTGCCGGAACTGTGGCCACATCTTCTGCAACACCTGCTCCAGCAACGAGCTGGCCCTGCCCTCCTACCCCAAGCCGGTGCGAGTGTGTGACGGCTGCCACACCCTGCTCCTGCAGCGCTGCTCCTCCACGGCCTCCTGAGCGTCCGTCCTCGGGAGCACAGCCTCGCGGACAGCGCCAAACCCTGTGGGTCTCCAGGTGCTTGGGAAATGTGTTCTTTCCCAAGAAATCGAAGGAAAGAATCCAATTTCTCGCCCGGCCTCTGGCACTCCAGAGGACAGCGTGCCAGAACCAGCTGCTCTCACCTGGCCGTGATTCGTTCCGAATTAACTCCTCTGGATGGAAACGTCCATCTTACTTGGTTATATCACGGCTCTGGTTCAGATACAACTTCGTGATTTTGCTACTATCATTTTTCACTTTTCAAAGAATTTAACCTGTTTTACAGCAGTTCAGTTCTGCTAGTGAGTGGTTTCCCTCTCCCACCTCCCTTCTAAAAACCTGACTTGTGTACAGCGTTTAACAAACATGGGGTCTGTCAGTGTGCCTTCTCTGCTTCAGTCAAGAAATCGCCATTTCATGCCCTTGTGACTACCTATCGTTGGTCCAGCAATAAAATCATTTATTTTTCACTCTGGTACATGCAGAAGCTCGTGTCAACTTCCAAAGAGCCCACCGTACTGTACCGGAGGAGGCCTCAGCACCCCTCGTGCCCGAGCCCAGTGTGAGCAGGAGGCTGTCGGTGCTGCCCCAGAGCCTGCAGGGCTGTGCCTGGTGAGCCTAAGGGCAGTTTGCAGGGGCAGCCTGCCACCAACAGGCAGAGGAAGTGACCCCAAGCCTGTCACCAAAGTGCAAGAGTAGTTCACATACATAATTGGGAGTTTGATAGGTTACAGATGGAGACACCTGTGGAAAGGCACTTGGCAGACAGTCATTTTTTACATTTCAAATGCAGTGCTAAGACTGGCTTCCAGTCCCTCCCTTGGAGGCCCCCACCCCCAAACAGCCAATGGCCTGGGGCTCTCTTCCGGTCAAGTCCAGACAGGCAAAAGTCAGTCTTCCAGGCCTCATCCTTCACCTTCTATACATACACCTTGTCCAGGACCCTGCCTTCCCTTCCCACAGGCTCCCTACCCTCACCAAATCCAGGCCTCAGGATCCCACCCCTCCTCTGGGCTCCCCGACCTGGTCAGCCCTGGTAGATGCTTGCATGGCACCCTCGACCGAGTTTCCTCCTCTGCCGCTCCCTCCCTCAAACCGCTCTCAAGATGGAAAAGGTGGGAGCTTGGGCAAGACTCAATTCACCCAGCATCCTATACAGCTTAGGACTGTGCGGCCAGACTTCAAGACGAGGTCTGCCCTGCTCCAAAACCATGTCCTAGCAGGTTTCCAACCCTATTAGGGAAGCACAGTGGCAGCCCTCCCCCCCTTCCCTCACCTCACCGTAGCAGCTGCCATCTCATACAGGGCCCAACTTTGAGGAAAAAACTGCCTCTCAAACTACCCCTAACTGGCATATATGACATCTGTGCCTTTTCAACACACCCAGTGTGGACCCCTAACTTGCTCGGCAGCCTTAGGCAAGTCGGTTCACTTGAGTCTTAGCTTTCATCTGCACACACAAAAGCAGAGTAATCCATCCCTCCCCTACTTCAAGTCAGTTCTGGCAGCTCAGTATAAAAACATGCAGGAGGTTCCCACCTCTGTGCCTGACACTTGTGTTTGTGACATTTATCACATCCATTTTCAAAGTTGGCAATATTTGGTGAAGATAACTTCCCTACTCACAAATTCAAACACATTCTAAGCCCTAACTTTGGCATCTCCAGTCCCTGGTTTGGTACCATACCACCTTTACCCAGCCTGAGAAGCGAAGGACAGATGTTCTAAGGCAGCACTTCCTAAGTCAACTGAGGTAGAGGTGGTCAGGATTTTGTTTAAAATGCAGATTCCAATTGACAAGGTCAGGAGGTTAATTAAGTCACTGCAAACAAGCTATGGAGCACAAGATTCCAAAGAACCATAATGCGTGTAGACTTCTTTTTGAAACAGGAATTTCTCTCGTCGCCCAGACTAGAGTACGATGACGTGATCTTGGCTCACTGCAACCTCTGCCTCCCCGGTTCAAGCAATTCTCCCCTGCCTCAGTAGCTAGTATTGCAGGTGTGTACCAACACGCCCAGCTAATTTTTGTATTTTTTAGTATAGACAGGGTTTCCCCATGTTGGCCAGGCTGGTCTCGAACTCCTGACCTCAGGTGATCCGCCCACCTCAGCCTCCCAAAGTGTTGAAATTACAGGCGTCAGCCACCGCCCCTGGCCTAGACTAACCATATGGCTCTGGATTTAGTTTAACCTTACTCCAAGTTCCTAGTTCTAGCCCCTTCTCTAACAGGGCAAGCTTTATCCCTAAATGTACCACAGTTAACTCAGGACCCAGAGAAGGAACCCTCAATCCTTCTCAATACTGGGCCTCAGTACCAAACTACTAACACAAGATCTCAAGGGCAGTAACCAGGCTTAGAACACAGCTCAGCAACTCTCAACACTGCCTCCCCCGCCAACTGCTGCTCTCTCGAAGACAAAACCAACAATACATACTCCAGATCCTTCCCTCTGCTAGTGTCCAGTCCTGATGGGGCAACGTGGTAGGGCAAGCAAGGTAGGATCTGCAAAGCCCTCCCTCCATGTCTCCTGCATGCACTGCTCCTGTGGGCAGATGGTTAGAAATGACCGATACTAAGCCACTCTGTCCAACCTACCTAGCCCTACCCCAACAACAAACCCAAGAGAAAACTTATCTACACTTTGCTTTAAAGGGCACAAGCCTATCTGACAGCCTAGCTCAGATGCTACATTTATTCTCATTTCATTATCAGGGACTTGAATCTAATGGGATGAGAGTAGCTGCCGAGCCCCTAAGCATCTACTGAAGGAACTCTGGGACCGTCCTTTCCAGGACTGCTTTTCTAATACCCAACCTTGTATTGAGTGAACAGACTCTCCCTTAGACACCTAATCTTGTTTTTAATATGAACAGGCTCTCCCTTAGCTGAGAAAGCCGGACGGCCTCCATTTGGCTCCTTCATTTACGAGATATCAAGGGCTCCTCACCCACCTGCTTCCTCAAGGACTTAACTTGTGCAAGCTCTCAGCATATCAGAGTGCAATTAACTGATAAGGTGCTGAAGCAAGCAGTTCCCAGCAATTTACTCGGAGATGGTACCATAAAGCCCCGTTTGTCCCATAGGTTAACGCCAGAGCCCCCACGTCTATCACCTTGTGATGAATTTAAAGCCCCTGCACCTGGAACTGTTTTCCTGTAACCATTTGTCTTTTCAACTTTTTTGTCTGTTTTTCTTCTGTAAGATTGCTGCAGCTAGAATCCCCCTCCCATCTCTAAACAAAGTATCAAAAAAAATCTAGCCCCTTCGGAGAGAATTTCGTGCCTTAGTGGTCTCTCGGTCGCCGGCTAATAAAGGACTCCTGAATTCATCTCAAAGTGTGGCACTCAGGTACACTTACACTTTAAAACAGCTTGAATACTTCCTAGCATCATGTTGGAGCTCTGAACTACCAAAACGGGGATATATTTAGAGTTCATTTAAACTAGTCACATTACATTAGCTCTCAATCACTACCTATCACTCTATCTCAGGCAATTTACATGTAATTCTGCTTCCAAGTGGAACTGATTTTTAGGAATGAGCCAAAAATATAAAAGTTCAAAACCTCAAGTTGAAAAACCATCTGTGAAGGCTGGGAACAGTGGCTCAAGCCTATAATCCCAGCACTTTGGGAGGCTGAGGTGGGCAGATCACATGAGGTCAGGAGTTGGAGACCAGACTGGCCAACATTGTGAAACCCCGTTGTCTACTAGAAATACAAAAAAATTAGTCTGGAGTGGTGGCGGGCACCTGTAACCCCAGCTACTTAGGAGGCTGAGGCAGGAGAATGGCTTCAGTCTGCAAAGTGGAGGTTGCAGGTGAGCCGAGATCACGCCACTGCAATCCAGCCTGAGACGACTAAGACTCCGCCTCAAAACAAAAAAACACCCCACCGGTGAGCTAGAAGAAACCCACATACACATCATTACCTCCCTTGCCTCCAGCACCTTCCCAGCCAAGCATGAAGGCCTCATAGACATGCAGGCCATGCAGTGAGGGCACTGGCACCTCCCCCTTTGCTTTGTGCAAGTGCTTAACAAGTTATAGGCAAGTTCAGATCAGGTCCTGTGCAGCCAAATGACATACAGCCCTTCCACAAGGGCCCCAAAGACGAGTTTACCTTCAGTTGCACTGGAGGGAAGTCTGAAGACATCTACACAACAGCCTCAACTGCCAAGCCTCTCTGCCACAGCCAGAGATGTGGCCCTAGGCCCCAGGTGGGCACAGAGCACCAAGACTCAGTCCACATGACACTGAAGCACAGACAAGACAGAGTGCAGTTTTTAAAAGGATTTATTTGACAAGTTTCACTTAGCGCAATATACCTAAAAGGAAATCACAATACAATGAAAGATTTAAATCAAGGCCTCAGAATTTCATACAAACACCAAGACCAAAATCCTAAAGTACTGGTATTGCGTCTCAAAATTTTCCCATTAACTTAAAAAAAAGGAAAGAAAGAAAAGCTTAAACTTACGTGCCTTACAGGTTATTAAATGAAACTAGAATTAACGAACATGCCAAAATGTTTCACTTTTAATTGTAGACATAGCTCCTATATTGAGTTTTACAAAAAAATAAAAGCATGTCTTTCAACATGCATCCAAACAGTGTTCAATGTAACGTGGCAAAGGGCAACATTTAACATAATTCAACTGCTTTTACCTAAATACGCTTACTGCTTAAGTACATCCTATAACTAACTTGAGAAAAGCTGGAACTTAAGTTTAACAGTTATAGTTTACTCAGCTTCACTGTTACATCCTAGATTGAGTATTGTATTCAAAATACTGGGCCTTAAGTCTTCATAACAATCCTGATTTCCACTTAGAGTAAGCATAAATCACAAGCTTGTATTGCAGAAACTGTTAAACTGAAGTTTTTCTTAAAAAAAAAAAAAGTTGACCAAGAGTCAGTGATCAGGATAGATCAATTACATTCCCCATCCACCACTCATACTGGACATGCTAGACATCCCTCCCATTCCGTTCACGCCCATAGATGCACGGCTTCCACTACTGTAGTAGCTGCTGTTCATTGCTCCTTGGTTACCT